>NC_062222.1:8036208-8203095 GCF_902686445.1 Sciurus carolinensis
TCTCTAATGACAGATATTACAATCCTTCCAAAAGAATTTTAGATATGATTGTTTGAAGAAAGACGACAGGAAGGCCATTAGAATTGGTTGACGTCATCGCCGTCAACTTCCAACTTTTCTGGCCTAGGTCCCCTCATGTTTTATATCCCAAATTTTATTCTGCTTGAACACTCTTGCATTGTATTTGGGGTTTGACACACACATAGGGGTTCACAGATGGATTTATCCAACGAATATTTCATGAGCACCGTTAGCATGTAAGGCATTGTTCTTGTGGCTGGGATTGTAAGTCTGAAGGAGACAGTCTTCGAGGGGCTAACATTCCAGGGAGAATCTAGATCAGCAGAAAGTGCAGGAACTAGAAATCACGGTGATTCTGTTCCACAGGATGAACCCTCTGCTTCAGGAAGTGGAGCATTTCAGCGTGGGAACACCAGAGCCGTGTATGCCCTCTTCACAGTTACCCACCCTGAGCAAGGTCCTGTTCTAGGCATCGGACCTGCCCTGAATATGCAGATTCAGGAGCTCTTGAATGGATGCAGGGCTTATTAATAAGAACCTTGGGTGAGATTACAATGAGACAATTTTTTTTCCTTAGGTTACCTAACATTTTGTTTTATTTTTTTGGACAAATTTTTTCAAATGACCACTTTAATCAGTCTCTGAATGATGTGGCAGAAAATTCACGATGGAAGCAGCAGAAAGCCCAGTTTGGTGATGGCTTCTGCTATGAGCTGCTGATGGATAGGGAACCAGGTGACCTCGGTCAGGCAAATCGACAGCCAAGATGGCGTTTCACAGGGGGCAGCGGAGAGCCTCTGTTTTATTCTTGCTGGAATGAAGATTCAACTTACTTGACAAAGCTCTTCTTAAAAAGCAGCTCCAGTTCTGCCCAAATGCTTCAATAAGCACTTCTGTGAAGTGACAGAGTTTTTCCCTGTCAGCATTCAAGACAATGGGCTGGAAGGATTTTGAGGGCTGGATCTTAATGTGGTCCCTAAACCAGGTTTGATTTTTAATTAGGAAAAAAACCGAACAATTATAACAATTGTTGCAATTTATTTGGGAAGACTGGAGTAGGGTTTGAGAGGGTAGGCAGTGGACGGACCCTGCTGTAGTTTGGGGAAGCAAGGGAGCTGTCCTTGTGGGAATGGCACCTTGACTCCCTCACAGCTATTACAGGGAGTCTTTTGCACCACTACTCAGGGCAAGATTTAAAGAATTTAGTAGCAAAAGGTCCCCGTGTTGGGAATAGAAGCAGGGCTGGGGCAGTGGGTATAAACTAGTTTCCATAATCTCAAGTGCATTTATAATGTTTTCTTAGGAACTGGTCTATTGCATAATATAATAGGAAGGGCACTTGTCAGAATCATTTCAAGAAACAGGAAAGACGATCCTGTGAAAATTAAGGGTGTTAAATGAACCACGTTTATTGGTTCCATAGCTGTGAATTGTTATTTGTTCAACAACTGTGAATAGATACTTCGGTGATATTCATTTATTCATTTGTTACTTGGCCAACTGCTCCTTCAGTCAACAGATAGTACGTGTGCTAGACAATCAGGACACGCTGGCATATGAGGTGGGTGTGACCCTGGGTCCCTCAGAATTACATTCTTCTCCTGCAGAAAGGGATAGCAGATGACAAATAAAAAGATTATTCAGCTGGATGATTTATTGCTAGAGTCTGCGTTCTGAACACTAATCAGTTTTTCTGCAGTACCTTCAGCAACTCAAAAGGAGCATTCTGCTCTTCTCTTGGTGAAAGGGTAAAGGGAGTTAGGGTGTTTACCTTAAGATGCTGCTAAAGCTCTAGAGTATGACTCAAATAGAAGCTCCCTCCACGAAGGCAAAGACTTTGCTTTTGTTAATTACACATGCTCAGTTTCTTGAAAAATAAAAAAAATACATGCTAAATGACAAGCCAGAGCTTGATAAAGTTGGGAATTAATCAAAGTTTGCCAATCCAAAGCAACTGGAGGTAGAAAGGAACAATTACGTTTGGTTTAGACCCTAACACTTCTTGGAGCCTGGTGG
This sequence comes from Sciurus carolinensis, assembly GCF_902686445.1. Classification (NCBI taxonomy): domain Eukaryota; kingdom Metazoa; phylum Chordata; class Mammalia; order Rodentia; family Sciuridae; genus Sciurus; species Sciurus carolinensis. The sequence goes on from NC_062222.1 coordinate 8,038,246, forward strand.
GCTCAGATCTTAAAAAAACTCACCTTGTTGTGAAGACTGTTTTTGAAAAATGACATGCTAGACAATTAATGCTGTATCTTGTGATACTCTTACCATCTTTGAGTGAGCCAAGCAATTCTAGCCAAACAGGAGAATGCCTCTTTAGAAAGAAGGGCAAACAAATTACTTAGGTTTGTGCTGGTTGCTTGGTCGTATAGAGGATTCTAATTATTTGAAGATGGACATTCCTATTAAGAAGTTCTCTTTCTTTAAAAAGTTCCTAAAGGGAGGTAACTGTTGGCAGCTCTGTGAAGTTATACCAGAGTGAGATTTAGAATTTCTCTGGAGAAAATGCTTCATGTGCTTCCTTCCTTAGATGCAGAATTTCCACTGAGAAAGCACCACGGTCAGTGTTTATCAGAGACCACAGATTTAAGTTTATGTGTCTCTTTGCAGAAGTTGTAAATTGTCCTGTAGACGACATTGTCACAGAAGTTCCCTGAACAGTTTTTAGAATTAAGTTGTCTTGGTCTCTGTGGGAGTGGAGTTGGAAGAGCAGAAAAGGTAATTTGGCTCTTGATCACCACCATTTTCCAAGTGGGTAATTTTTAGAATGGGATTGTCAATGATTCTGGCTGACTTCAGTTAAGATTACATTCTTCATTAGGGTTGAAGAGATCTGCCTTGGGGATTGGGGGTGGGGAGTCTATTGAGCGAGAATTGGAATGAAGAAGGAATCCATTATTCTGTTTGGAGGAGAGATAGTATCTCAACCTTACACTATGCCTTATTCCTGTTAGAAAGATTCCAAAAATAAAATTACTGAGGAAAGGAATAAGTTCAAAAAGATAAAAATTGATATCAGCAAAAAAGTATAGTGAAAAATTATAAAATTGACTAATAAAATAATTGTTGATGAATGGGTAGATAAAACCAATGTAAAAAATATGATCAGCATCTGAAGGCATGAGAAAAAATGAGGTTATTAATTTAAGCAGGTAGGGGAATCTTGGAGTTAGAGGTCAAGTTCCTTGAGCTAAGATGGCTGCCAATGGGCCTCCAGAATCCAGGTTTGCCTGCCGGGGATCAGCATGGATGTGAACAACTACAGTACGGTTAGGACTAATGAGCAAGCAAAGAAGTTTCAATTACTTTTCCTTAGCGCATTGAGCAATAAGCACCGTGCCCAGGTCAGGAGTCTCATTAGGACCCTTTTAAAAATTAGTCATTTGCATAAATTGAACCTGATACCAGACTATAATACTTTAATTTTTATAAATTATAAAACTATGAATGGGACAATTTCTCAATGGCATTATTAATGGAGTGTCAATCTAGGACACACAACTGACAAGCTTGCCTTACAAAGCAATTCTATATTTTTTGAATTTAAATGTTGGTTCTATTTGCTTAATACGTTACAGTTATCAATTTTAAATCATGCTTTTTGATTATTTCCCCCAACTTTGGAAGAAAGAGCTGATCTTACAATTTAAAGTGAATATCACTGGGAACAAATGGAATGAAATTGCATTTTTTCCTTGGTTTCCACTTGGTATCGACAAGACGGATTCACAGGCAATTTGTAGATCTGTGATGGGAGGAATTTATGGAGCTCTTTATTCAGTACCACGTGAAAAGACTGAGGATGGAAACACCTGATTTGTGAGTTTAATAATTTGGTGACACATTCACTTTTGGCTCTAGGGCTGGTGGGTTGTGAGGGAAAAACAGAGCTTTAACGACACTTCTTAAACTTTTTAATCCAAGAAATACCTTTGCTGTGTTTCTGGTAATAAGAATCTAGATCTATTCACGAATAAGTGAGACCTTTACCAAATTTATTTAAAAATATTTTCTGCTAGCCAGGCACAGTGGTGCACGCCTGTAATCCCAGTAACTTGGGAGGCTGAGGGAGGAGGATTGTAAATTCAAAGCCAGCCTCAGCAAAAGTGAGGCACTCAACAACTCAGTGAGACCCTGTCTCCAAATAAAATACAAAATAGGGCTGGGGTGTGACTCAGTGGTTGAGTGTCCCTGAGTTCAATCCTGGTACCACAGGAAAAAATTTTTTTTTCTGCATATACTATATGACCATTATGAACTAATAGGAACTAAATATACCAAGGAGTAATTGTAGAATCTTTAAGCTTTTCAAAATGTAGAATTAAATATAACGAATTACCTTCCCTAAGTGTTCCCATTATTTTCTCATCCACCAGAGCCCCAACCCAAGATTTAAATATAAAAGATTCATGGTGTTCCTTTTGCAAGATTTCTTTGCATATTACATTTTATGAATGCTATATTTGGATATTTTGGTTTGACACCAACTCATTTCAGATACTACCAATTTTGAGGGAAGATACACATTCACTGTTTTAACAGTGCTTTGGAATTTAAAAGTATATAGGAAATTATGATTATACAAGTACATATTCTATACACAGATATTTATAGTTTTTTGGTGAATATTTTTACTTTGTAAAAGATACACAAAGTAAAAATATACACAATGTAAGAACTACGTCTTACACTTTTACACCTTAGCAGCTCAACCATTTGATTCAACTCCCAGCTAACTGAGTAAGTCTACATAGCGGCCAACTGGAATCGACGTCCTTCAGGCTGTCCCACGCAGGGTCCCAGAGGCAGGCATCCCGTCTGCTTTCCTGCACGGGTAGCAGTGACTTCACTGCTGGTAGGGAAAGCTGACGTACTTTGATAATCTGTAGGTAAAGCTCGTCTTACAAGAGTGCTGTATGAAGGAAAGCCCCTTCATATACATAGCTGCGGTGTGAATAGTCCAGTTTCCTAGAACACAGGGACTCACGGAAACTATCAACAGGATGGGAAAGAATATCTTCATTATTATGTGACAGACCTGGACATGCCATAAACTGTGAATTCACAAATGGTTTATAGAAGGTTTTAGGTGGATTTTAATTAACTATGTATATAGCATATAGGTGTATATATAATTATTAGCATTAAAAGAATGATTTCTTACTGCTCCATGAATTAATTGTGGCAAGGCCTATATACTTTTACATACGAAAAGTTATATATAAATTAATTACATATAATGTTTATAAAATGTTTTAAAATAATACAACAGGTCTATTAATTAAAGTGATTAAAGTAATTAAAGCAAACAAGGAAATATCACAACAGACACGATTGAAATACAAAACATGATTAGAAGCTATTTTGAAAATCTGTACTCCAACAAAATAGAAAATTTTGAAGACATCAACAGGTTTCTAGAGACATATGAATTGCCTAAACTGAACGAGGAGGACATACACAATTTAAATAGACCAATTTCAAGTAATGAAATAGAAGAGGTCATCAAAAGCCTACCAACAAAGAAAAGTCCAGGACCACATGGGTTCTCAGGCAAGTTCTACAAAACCTTTAAAGAAGAGCTCATTCCAATACTCCTCAAAGTATTGCATGAAATAGAAGAGGAGGGAACCCTCCCAAACTCATTCTATGAAGCCAATATCACCCTGATACTTAAACCAGACAGAGACACATCGAGGAAAGAAAATTTCAGACCAATATCCTTAATGAACATCGACACAAAAATTCTCAACAAAATTTTAGCAAATCGCATCCAAAAATATATTAAAAAGATAGTGCACCATGATCAAGTGGGTTTCATCCCAGGGATGCAAGGTTGGTTCAACATCAGGAAATCAATAAATGTAATTCACCATATCAATAGACTTAAAGTCAAGAATCACATGATTATTTCAATAGATGCAGAAAAAGCATTTGATAAAATACAGCATCCCTTCAGGCTCAAAACACTAGAAAAAATAGGGATAGTGGGAACATTCCTTAACATTGTAAAGGCCATCTATGCTAAGCCCATGGCCAATATCATTCTAAATGGTGAAAAACTGAAAGCATTCCCCCTAAAAACTGGAACAAGGCAGGGATGCCCCCTTTCATCACTTCTATTCAACATCGTCCTTGAAACTCTAGCCAGAGCAATTAGACAGACCAAAGAAGTTAAAGGGATACGAATAGGAAAAGAAGAACTCAAACTATCCCTATTTGCTGATGATATGATTATATACTTAGAGGAACCAGGAAATTCCACCAGAAAACTTCTAGAACTTATAAGTGAATTCAGTAAAGTAGCAGGATATAAGATCAATGCTCATAAATCTAATGCATTTTTATACATAAGTAATGAATCTTTGGAAAGAAAAATTAGGAAAACTACCCCATTCACAATAGCTTCGAAAAAAATAAAATACTTGGGAATCAACCTCACAAAAGAGGTGAAAGACCTCTACAATGAGAACTACAGAACACTAAAGAAAGAAATTTAAAAAAAACCTTAGAAGATGGAAAGATCTCCCATGTTCTTGGATAGGCAGAATTAATATTGTCAAAATGGCCATACTACCTAAAGTGCTATACAGATTCAATGCAATGCCAATTAAAATCCCAATGACGTACCTCATAGAAATAGAGCAAGCAATCATGAAATTCATCTGGAAGAGTAAGAAACCCAGAATAGCTAAAGCAATCCTTTGCAGGAAAAATGAAGCTGGGGGTATCACAATACCAGAACTTCAACTATACTACAAAGCAATAGTAACAAAAATGACATGGTATTGGTACCAAAATAAACAGGTAGATCAATGGTATAGAATAGAGGACACGGACACAAACCCAAATAAATACAATTTTCTCATACTAGACAAAGGGGCCAAAAATATGCAATGGAGAAAAGATAGCCTCTTCAACAAATGGTGCTGAGAAAACTGGAAATCCATATGCAACAGAATGAAACTAAACCCATATCTCTCACCATGCACGAAACTAAACTCAAAATGGATTAAGGACCTTGGAATCAGATCAGAGACCTTGCATCTTATAGAAGAAAAAGTAGGTCCAGATCTTCAACATGTCGGCTTAGGACCAGACTTCCTCAACAGGACTCCCATAGCACAAGAAATAAAAGCAAGAATCAATAACTGGGATAGATTCAAACTACAAAGCTTTCTCTCAGCAAAGGAAACTATCAGCAATGCGAAGAAAGAGCCTACAGAGTGGGAGAAAATCTTTGCCAACCATACTTCAGATAGAGCACTAATCTCCAGAATCTATAAAGAACTCAAAAAAACTCTACAAGAATGCAAATAATCCAATCGACAAATGGGCTAAGGAAATGAACAGACACTTCACAGAAAAAGATCTACAAGCAATCAACAAACATATGGAAAAATGTTCAACATCTCTAGTAATAAGAGAAATGCAAATCAAAACCACCCTAAGATTCCATCTCACCCCAATTAGAATGGCGATTATCAAGAATACAAGCAACAATAGGTGTTGGCGAGGATGCGGGGAGAAAGGTACACTCATACGTTGCTGGTGGGGTTGCAAATTAGTGCAGCCACTCTGGAAAGCAGTGTGGAGATTCCTTAGAAAACTTGGAATGGAACCACCATTTGACCCAGCTATCCCACTCCTCGGCCTATACCCAAAGGACTTAAAATCAGCATACTACAGAGATACAGCCACATCAATGTTCATAGCTGCTCAATTCACAATAGCCAGATTGTGGAACCAACCTAGATGCCCTTCAACTGATAAATGAATAAAGAAACTATGGTGTATATATATATATATAATGGAATATTACTCAGCCATAAAGAATGATAAAATTATGGCATTTCCAGGCAAATGGATGAAATTGGAGAATATCATGCTAAGTGAGATAAGCCAATCTCAAAAAACCAAAGGATGAATGATCTCGCTGATAAGTGGATGATGACACATAAAGGGGGGTGGGAGGGGTTAGTGTTAGGGTTAGAGTTAGAGTTAGGGAGGGGGGCAAGAATGGAGGAAGGAAGAACTGTATAGAGGGAAAAGAGGGGTGGGAGGGGTGGGAGGGGTGGGGGGAAGGGGAAAAATAACAGAATGAATCAAACAACATTACCCTATGTAAATTTATGATTACACAAATGGTATGCCTTTACTCCATGTACAAACAGGAACAACATGTATTCCATTTGTTTGCAATAAAAAAGTAATTAAAGCATGTATATAATGTTTTTATTGAAATATTTTTTGTATTTAATAATAAACAGAATGTGCCTACATATTGAATACTTCAAGCTCAAGTTTTTTCCAAAATAAACTATTGCCTTGAGTGTTTTAAACCCTTCAGGATGACTGGAAGCAGCCTGACTCAGAGCTGTGAAGAGAGATTTTCTGTGACCCTTTCCCTTCTGCTAACTTGGGCTCCAACCCCAGAAGAAAGCACTTCAATAAACAGAACTCCTTGTACCACCTCTAGGCTCCAGATGGACAGTGGAGGCAAGATGTTTGTCTGCTACCATTGGTGGAAGTGATCCCACAACACGGCAGCGACAACCCACCTAACTCAACATGACTTTTACTCTTTACATTTAACTATGTATGATTCTTTTAATAAAAGATGGGAGAAAGTGATTGTTAGGTTGTTTTTTTCCCCCATCAACTTGTCCTTCCCAGCAGGTTTTCTGTTCTCTGAAATAGTTCTTTGAAGAATCAGAGATGAGCTTGCAATGCTTCTGTTAAAATGCCAGCGATCCAACGCATAGGCCTGAGACCTGATCTAGAAAAATGAGTAGCTACATAGTTCACCCTAGGCACAACTTGGTGCTGTAAAGATACATAGAGGAGAATATTGTATTTCCTACCCCATATTACACTTTAATATAGTATCTAATTTGTAAATGTGATGAATTTGGGTAGGCAGGAATGCAGGTCCCCTGTTAGAATAAACAATTTGGCTTAGGGCACTAGAATAAATGCATGGGCATCATCGGGTTGGCCACTCAGTATTCAGGGATGTCTCCTGAGTTAGACAAGAGGTCTCTTTGTCCATTCTGAAGAGCCACTTCCTTCCTGCTGGCAGCAGTGGTCAATTTTGAGACCACCAGTTTGAAGACAGAATTTCTTTTCACATCAGACTTTAAATTGGGCTGACCAGAAGAACAGGACGAGAGCACCCAGAGTTACCACAGTAACTCTTACATGGCTTTCTTCGTTTCTCTCAGGGAGAAGTGGCATCTGGTCCCGGGAAACTTTCTGTCTTCTTGTCTATCTCTCTGAGAGAGTTTTGATGATTTATGTAAATCGAATCCTCGTTTCGGTAAGGTATGTGTAACACAGTATAATTTTGATCTTGTGGTAGCATCCTAATCAGTTCTGGGGAGTGCCCAAAGTAAATATTGTTAAAACAAATAAACAATGACAATCTCTCACACACACACACACACACACACACACACACACACACACACACAAATGTGTTGAATAACAACTGCACATAGAAACTTCTATAAAGTGCTCAATCCTGAAAGAATGAATAAAAGAGTGAATTCCATTATTTCTGAGCACTTAGAGCAAGCTAGTTCTATTATAAACCGTTTTTTTTTTTTCCACATTATCTGTACCCTGTGGATTCAAGTTTGAAAACATACTATAGTTTTAAAATGTAGTACAGAGAATTTACCTGTGAAATCTCGCCCTCTGACCCCTGAATTTCCAGCGGCAGTGAGGGCAGCGTTCTCCTATGATCTGAGGGTCCCAGTTTGGTTCCTAGGTGCTTTAATGGCTGGATCTGTCTGGCGAGAGGCCATCGGTTTCCTGCGAAGGTTCCTCCAGGTTGCCTTGTCAGGCACTTCTGTAAATGGGAGTTTGGGAACTTTAAATGAAAGAGTGTGTAAAGTTTTCTTTGCGGAGTGTTATTAACTAAGGGACTCTGGATTAATTTAGCATCCAGGTCTGTTCTTCCAGCCATAAGCCATGCTGTCAGGGAAACTTAATTACACTTTAAGTGGGATGCAAATGAGTTGTGACACTACATCATTTCACATGAAAGGTTCATTACTTACATTAACTGGCGCGGTGCTCACTCCCAAGCTTAGACCTCATTACAATATTCCTGGGATTATTTTTTTTAAACATAGCTAAATGCAAGTAGGGCTTTAACTTCTAATAGCCTGTTTCTTTCTTAATATTTAAGACTACAAATGTTCACTTTATTAAATGATTATGAATTGAACTACCGGTGCACGAATGTATTAAGGCTGGCATGGAAAAAAATGTCCCACCATGTGTCTGCTCCATTGCACGGTCTCAGAACCAGCCTGTTCTTTAAAGTCGCTCTGTGTGAACAGCTTCTCTAGCATTCCTACACATGGACTGAAACAGGGTTTAACAGGCTTTAAGCCCAAAGGCTAAGGAATTTTATCCCAGGGTTTAACAGACTTTTCTAAGCATCATTTGGGTTCAGGAAATAATATCAACATAGAAACATGCTTTGTATTGACAGATTGAGACCTTGGGTGATACAGATAAATCAGTTGTGACTCTGACAACGTATTAGGATAGGTCCAAAAAATGCATTTTGTTCTATTAAAGAGAAACAGTTAAATGTTCCTGAAATTTTAAGGGGAGAGAAAGTTCACTTTAGATTTCTCTCTCTATTCTCTGATGTAGTGATTAGAGATTTTAGGGGAAATTAGTTGTTTCTTCTCAACATAATCAGTCACCATAATCAATCAAGTGTTTGACAGTTATTCTCAAGCATATAGAGGTAGAAAAAAAATGGCTATAGTGAATTTTTATTGAGCACTTATTATGCTCTTGGCAAAGTTCTAGTACTTACTTGTATAAGCTCATTTAATATGCACAAAACCCCTTTGCAGCAGGTACTCTATCCCTGTTTGGTAGATCACAGAGATAAGAAAGAGAAGGTTTAAGCAAGTTGCCTGAAATCACACCATGAGCGAGAACCAGGATTTAAACCTACTCAGTCCAGCCCTAACCTCCATGATTTCAACCTCTCTGGTAGGCCACCAAAGTTGTACAAAGAATTTTTATATTTATTTATGAAATACAACTGAAAAAAGTTTATTAATAAGCAATAGGGGAACTCAAGGAAATCAGAGTGGAGGACAGACCTTTGATCCCTTCCTGGAGAGTCAAGGATTTTGGTGCTGGTACACTGTCTGCTTATTCAAGAGGCTCCCAGAGGTCAGAGTAAATGCATCAGCTATGAGATGCCACACAATTTTAAGTCATAGGTATGTCTTTTTTTTCCCCAGTAAAAAGCTCATGGCATTTATTAAAAATGGGAACTGGAACAGATGTGGAAAGATGAACTATATTCTTCAACTACAAAATCATGGAGTAAGTTGGAATTACATAATATCCTAAGGAGATACACTAAAATTTAACTCCAAATAGGAGTCACTGGTTCCAGTGGAATATAAAAATTTCAGAATTTTTTTTATAGAATCAAAATACATTCCAGAAGTCTTTTCCACTGAATGTATCCATTAACAATAGAGAGTACTCAATTTCTGAATCTCCTCTTACACCATCATACAAAACACTGGAAAGTTAACACATGAAATGCAAAAATTTTTTTGTTTTTATTTTTTCATAGTTATTTGTACTGCATTGATAGGTACTATTGGATATTTCTCCCTTAGTTTACTTGTTAATGATAGAATGTTTATCTTCTTATATTCATTTTTGAAGGCATTATCTTTTCATAAACATCTGGCACAGATATTTTGCCTTCTAAGTTTTAAAAAATATTTCTAGTCAATACCATTAATTTTGTTTTTGGAATTTCTGCCTTGACATAAGCTTAGGATGATATTCTCAAAATCAAGATTAGTTCATATTTATCTTATTTGAATACCTTTATATATGGTTTTGTTCATTTATTTTTATACTGAGAACTTTACTTCACCTGAAATACATTTGATTATCCAAAAATTCCCAATATTCCTTATGAATGTGATTTTGTGTATATAAATCAAATGATTAATATTAAAAACAAAATTATACGAATGAGCATAGATAAAAATCTTACAATATGCTAATTGGTAAAATCACAGATTAATATCCCATAATAATTGTGAAATTTATAGTTCTTGAATCTCTAGCCAGAGCAATCAGGTAAGAGAAGAAAATTAAAAGGATACTAACTGCAAAAGAAGAAGTAAAATTATCTCTGTTTGCTGATGACATGATCCTGTATCTAGAAGCCCCCCCTCCCAAAAAAACTTCTAGAGCTGATAAATAAATTCAGCAAACTAACAGGATACAGGATCAACATTCATAAATCAATAGCTTTCCTATACTTCAATAATGAATCTGCTGAGAAAGAAATTAGAAAAATGATCCTATTCACAATAACCTCAAAAAAAAAAAAAAAAAAAAAAACAAAAAACCTGGGTATGAATGTAAGCAAGGAGGTGAAAGAGCTCTATAATGAAAACTACACAACATTAAAGAAAGAAATTGGAGAAGACTTAGGAAATGAAAAGACCACCCATGTTATTAGATAGGCAAAACTAATATTGTCAAAATGGCTATACTACCAAAAGCATTGTACGGATTCAATGCAATCCCCATTAAAATACCAATGACATTCTTCACAGAATTCTCAACTAAAAATATTGTCCTAAAATTCATTCGGAAGAATAAAAGACCCAGAGTAATCAAGCAATACTGAGCAAGAAGAGTGAGGCTGGAAGCAATAAAAAATAATTAAATAAAAGAACAAACTGGTGAAAGGAAGATTATTAGAGTAGAGGAAGGAGAAAGGGGGAGGGAATGGGGGAGCAGGACTGAAGTGGAGCAAATCAAATTCCATGCATGTATGATTTTGTCAAAATGAGTCCCACCGTTATCTAGAGCTAGAATGCACTAATTAAAAAAAAAGACTGATACTGGAGGCACCACAATACCTGACCTCAAATTATACTACAGAACTACAGGGACAAAACAGCATGGAATTGGCATCAAAATAGACATGAAGACTGATGGAATAGAATAGAAGACAGAGACAAACCCACAAAGATACAGTCATAAACCACAAATAACTGAATAAATAAGTGGACAAAAGAACTTAACAGACATGTCTCAAAAGAAGAAATACAAATGGACAACAAATATGTGGAAAAGTGATCAATACCCCTGGCAATCATGGAAATGCAAATCAAAACTACATAGAGATTACATCTCATTCCCGTTAGGATGGCAATCATCAAAATGCAAAAATAGTAAATGCTGGTGAGGACGTGGGAAAAGATGTACACTCGTGCATTCTTGGTAGGACTGCAAATTAGTGCAATCACTTTAAAAACAGTCTGGAGACTCCTTAAAAGACTGGGGATGAAACCACCATATGACCCAGCTATCCCACTCCTCAGTATTTATCCAAAAGAATGAAAATCAGTGTACTATAATGATATAATCTCATCAAATCTTTATAGAAGCACAGTCACAGTAGCCAAGTTATGGAACCAGTCCAGGTGCCCATCAATAGATGAGTGAATTAAGAAAATGTGGTACACACACACACACACACACACACACACACACAAACACAATGGAGTTTTACTCAGCCAAAAAGAAGAATGAAATTATGGCATTTGCTGATAAATGGATAGAACTGGAGAATATCAGGCTAAGTGCAATAAACTAGACTCAGAGAAGCACACAGGTTGGGGTTTTCTCTATACACAGAAGAGCAAAGTAAGGGGAAAACAAAGGGGGAGATTTCAGATCTCTTAGGATAGAGGGAAGATCAGAGGAGTAGGAGATTGAAGGGGAGAGAGGAGGACGGGGAAGGGGAGGAAATGACAAATGAACTTGACAAAATTTTGCTACATCCATGTATAAATAGACTACAGTGAATTCCACCTTTATGTATATCTACAAAGCACCAATTTAAAAAATAAGTAAACAAATAGAAGGAAGACCAGTAGAGTAAAGGAGGAGGGATGGGGCAGAGAGGAGGGGAGGGGAAGAGGAGGCCCTGGGGCAGAGACAAGTGAATTAAGTCCCCTGCATGTGTGATTATGTCAACATGATCCCCACCATTAGGTATAGCTCTAAGGCACTAATAAAAGCATTAAAACTTTTTCCCAGTCAATGCTATTGATCTTTTTCTTTGCAATCTCTGCCTTGATATAAGCTTAGAAATGATATTCTGGAAATCAAGATTAGATTCATATTTAATCCTCAAATACTTTTATATATGTTCATTTATTTTTACATTGAACACTTTAGTTCACCTGAAATACATCTGATGATCCACAAAAATTTTCCCAGTATTCCTTATGAATGTGGTTTTTAAGTGTATGCAAATGAAGTGATTAATATTAAAAACATAAAATTATAAAATTGGGCATGATGAAAACCTTGGAATATTTTAAATAGGTAAAATCACAGATTAATATCTAGATTAATATCTAGATTATTAATATCACAGATTAATACCTAGTAATTGTGATATTTAGGAATAAAAGCACATAATTCTGGAGTTAGGAATCTTAGAGTCAATCTCTCCTACTCTTCACTTTGTTTTTTGACAGAGAATAAAGTTCTGGATGCACAAAGATGAAGTAATTCATTCCAACTCAGGTTAGAATTCGGTACTTTCGTTCCCTAATCTAAGATTTAGATGTCAATATTTTAGGTTTCTTCTCGGAAGATTATAAATTTAAAAATAAAAACTAACCTGATACTGTACTGTAATCTTTAATGATACATTCTTAATTCAAAATTTTTCCCATTTCATGCATATCCAGATGTCGTTATGTAACCAAATTCCAAGGGGCGGTTGAGGCGGGAACATGCATTAGAGAGGCAGCCTTCCCTCGTCCAGAGCTTTGATTTTGTGTTTTCACATAGCACAGACCATAATGGCTCAGTAAGCATGAGGTCTGGGCACTTCCTTGAAAAGACACCAAGTCCACACAGCGGGGCTGGACGCAGCGCTCCGGGGGTCGCCCCCAGCCTCCACCTGAGAACTCCATCATCAGGCAACACTCCCCCGTGACTGAGCAGGGTCCGTTTCCTGCACTGGAGGAGAACATTAGGGGAAAGGTTCTGAAATGTTTTGCTCTCATTGCAGAACCTCAGTCCCGCGGCCTGTCGGATGGTTTTCTGAGCCATTACCACGAGATGGGCAATCTCAGGCCGCCCAGGGCGAGGAAGTGTGCGCTCTTGGCAGGTCTGACAAGTGGCTCCACAGACACCCACGCTTCTGCCGCCGCCTTCAGTCTGCTCCCTTCGATGTCTGTGATCCTATTAAAAAATAATCTTCTCTTTTGGTAAAATTATGGGCCTCCCCATATTTAGCAGTTTTCCGTAAAAAACGACATTTTAGAAAGCAGACTTTTTGGGAAATGTTAGCAGGAAAGAATTTCCCAACCCTTTGGTTACTTTGAGAGTAGGCTCCGAAGAACATCTGCCTAAATAAAAGCTGTTCTGGCATGCAACATGCCAAACCTCAATTTGTGGTGTAGGATGAACAAAGTGAATCTCTTTAGAGGCCAGATTTTCTTTTCCTATAATGACCACTCAAATGCTTATAGTCCCATACATGTACTAAGATGAAAAATCAGTGCAATTGGAGAAAAAAAACAATGGTTTAGAACAGTTTGGAAGAAAGAAAGTATCCCAATAAATCATTTGTCATTGTGGATAATAGAATACTGCATCATCTTCTCTCAGCCAGAATAAAGGTTAAACCACTGCTTGCTCTCTCTGATGTTTCTGGCATATTCAATAGTGGATTCCAGCATTGTTGCTTTTTTGGTAATGGAATCCCTTCTCTTTCCTGTAATTGTTTATAATTCCTGAAAACTCTCAGGGAATGTCATCTGCTTTAATAAGTAATAAATTCTCTGCTGAACATGTTGAGAGCTGGCAATAACAGCAAGAAAGAAGCAAAGTTCTTTTTCCAGCAAGCATAAAATGCTGACAGAATGCTTCACAAATTATTTAAAGCATTTTGCATTAAAAAAAAGGAGTTTCAAAAAGAAAGGTTGTCTTGCTCTGAAAAATGATAGGTTTAAAATGCAAGGGTATAGCATCGAAAACTTAATTTGAAAACCTTGAGATATTCTGTCTAGACCATTATCAGCAGCAATCTATCACTCAATCCAACCATTAGTTCTTCTGAAGTTTATCTCCTGACTGATCACCTCTTCTTAGTACTTCTTGCCTCACTCCCATCCTGTATTTGAAAAATTTTGAAGACTTAATTTAACACAAAATTGTCCCTGCTCATCATTTAAGGAACTGAAGTACTCTGCCAGGTTTATTGGAAGCACATCAGTCCTCAGACGTGCTTCCTACGTCCCTTTACCCCTGATGTGGCCCCTTCTACCTCCTAGCTGGCTTTTGCTATTTATCTGTTGCTCCTAATAAAATGCTTAGAATACTGCATTAGTGGTTCCATCTTGAAATTTCCCACCACATGGAGACAACCCTACCAGCTTCTCATCTGGCTATGTTATAAAATTGGATAGACAAATATTTTTCAATTACATGATAATACCTATGTAAATGATGTTCAAACAGACAAGTTAAGTAGTCAACTGTTTATATTTCTTTTCCTACACAACTCTTGGTTTTCCTGGGAATGAACATCTTATTAATTTTTCTGCTCTTCTATATACCTTCCATTAATTAAGCCTTCATCTCTCTAGATGTTCAGATGTATCAGATACTCTATCAAATTAATATTTGTGAAGGTATCCGTCCCAGGGCTTGTTCCAGGCTGGGCTGTTTCCCTGCCTCTCTAGGTACAATGACCTCAGCGATCTGTTCCTGATCTTGCTGGGGACTCCTTAACCTTCTCTCTCTTGTTAGATCTCCTGTTCTCTTCTTTTCCAGATCCTCTGGATTGGTGGTTTTGTAGACTACATTCTCAAGTAGCTTTCACAGAAAGCAAATAGTTTGTGACTTTCCATGTCCAAAAGTGGTTTTTGTTCCATTCTGACACTTAAAATGTTGATTTAAGTCTTTGTAATCTTAGTGAGGTATAACATATAGAGTAAGTTGCACAAGTCTTAAATGCACAGTTTGATATATATTTTTACAGAAGCATATGTTCATATACACCACCCATATTAACATTTCTATCAGTCCCAATGGTTTCTGAATGCCTCATGCTATTCAATGCATAACATTAGGGGTCACCATTATTCTGACTACTGTGGTGTAGATTAATTTGGTCTTTTTGGACATTCCACAAACTGGATTGTATAGTGCATCTTTTGTGTGTTTGTATTGTTTCACTCAATCTGTGTTTTGGAATTCATCCATCTTATTGTGTTTACTAATAGTTTTAGTTTATTACTGTTCCTTAGTATTGTATTGTATGACTAAATCACAAAATATTATCTAATGTTTTCTTTTAGAAGCTTTTTCAAGGATATTTGAGACTTAATATTTACATCTATGAGCTTCTTAAGATTGATTTTTTGCACACAGTGTAAAGTACGAATTCAGATTTATTGAGTTTCCATATGGATGCCTGATCTTCAGCACCATTTATTAAGAAAAACATCAGGTGTCAGGTTCCTCTGCATTTCATCTAAATTTAAAAATCAGCCTGCCAATATCCACCAAAAACAAAACAAAACAAACCTAGTCAAAGCAAACCCAGGGATTGCAATTGAGATTGAATCAAACCTATACATCATTTTGGGTAAGAATTTACATTTGGTGATATCGATTCCTCCAGCTCACAACATGACATTCCATTTGCTTAGATGTCCTTTGCTTTTGCCAGCATTGTTTCTAGTTGTATAGAAGTCCTGTACAACCTCCATGGGGTTTGCTCCCATATGGTTTTTTTTTTTTTTTTTTTGGCATTTTATTCACTCCTGTTGTCTTCATCCCATATTTTCTTGTGGCTTTGGAAATGGGTCTTCTTAAAAAGTTTCACGAGGAGAAGATGGCGACCATGTGAGGAGAAGATGGTGACCGTGTGGGATGAGCAAGATGGAATTGGAGAGGAGGTGCTTAAGATGTCCACAGAAGAGATCATCCAGCGTGCATGGCTTCTAGACAGTGAGATCAAGATCATGAAGAGTGAAGTGTTACGAGTCACCCATGAACTTCAAAAATGAAAGACAAGATCAAAGAAAACAGTGAGAAAATCAAAGTGAACAAGACCCTGCCATACCTTGTCTCCAATGTTATCGAGCTGCTGGATGTTGATCCTAATGACCAAGAAGAGGATGGTGCCAGTATCGACCTGGGCTCTCAGAGGAAGGGCAAGTGTGCAGCGATCAAAACCTCCACACGACAGACATACTTCCTGCCTGTGATTGGGTTGGTGAACGCTGAAAAGCTGAAGCCAGGAGACCTGGTGGGTGTGAACAAAGACTCCTATCTGATCCTGGAGACTCTGCCTACAGAGTACGACTCCCGGGTGAAGGCCATGGAGGTGGATGAGAGGCCCACAGAGCAATACAGTGGCATCGGGGGACTGGACAAGCAGATCCAGGAGTTGGTGGAAGCCATCGTCCTGCCAATGAACCACAAGGAGAAGTTTGAGAACTTGGGGATCCAGCCTCCAAAGGGGGTGCTGATGTATAGACCCTGTGGTACAGGAAAGACACTGCTGGCCCGGGCCTGTGCTGCACAGACCGAGGCCACCTTCCTCAAGCTGGCTGGCCCCAGCTGGTACAGATGTTCATTGGAGATGGCTAAGCTGGTTCGGGGTGCTTTTGCCCTGGCCAAGGAGAAGGCGCCATCCATCATCTTCATCGATGAGCTGGATGCCATTGGCACCAAGCGTTGTGACAGTGAGAAAGCCGGGGACCGGGAGGTGCAGAGGACCATGCTGGAGCTTCTGAACCAGCTGGATGGCTTCCAGCCCAATACCCAAGTAAAGGTAATTGCAGCCACTAATAGGGTCGATATCCTGGACCCTGCCCTGCTCCGTGCAGGCCGCCTGGACTGCAAGATCGAGTTCCCCATGCCTAATGAGGAGGCCAGGGCCAGAGTCATGCAGATCCATTCCCGGAAGATGAATGTCAGTCCTGATGTGAACTACGAGGAGCTGGCCCGCTGCACTGATGACTTCAACGGGGACCAGGCAAGGTGTGTGTGGAGGCGGATCGCGCTGCGCAGGGGTGCCACAGAACTTACCAATGAGGACTACATGGAGGGCATCCTGGAGGTTCAGGCCAAGAAGAAAGCCAACCTGCAGTACTATGCCTAGGGGCCCATGCCCAACCCTCAGTGCTGCTGGTCAGAGTTTGTAATAAAAGATGGTTTGGCTCCCGGCAAAAAAAAAAAAAAAAAAAGTTTCACTTATCAATTGTTGGCTAGTACCAAACAATACAACTAGTTTTTGCATGCGAACTTGTAACGCGAATGACCCTGGTCAACGTGTTTATTAAATAAAATAATTTGCAGGTTCTTTTGGATTTCATACATGCATAACAGTATCTTCAGCAAACAATGACACTTAGGTTTTCCATTCTAATAGTGACATCTTTTGTGTGTTCTTTTAGTGCTATTATAATGGCTATTATAAGGCTATTTTAAGGACCTCCAAGTAGTGCTTAATATAAAGGGAAACATTCTTATTCTTGCTCTGCTTGTCTCAGGGAGAAAGGTCAATATATCATCACTGAGATAATTTTAGCTATAAATTTTCTGATGTTGACCTTTGTCTGATTGAGCAATTTCTTTTTATTGCTTGTATGCTCAGAGTTATTAGTATGAATAGATACTGAATTTTATCAATTGTTTTCTTAGTCTATTGATACATTTACTTTTTTTATTCTTTTGATGTGATAATTATCTTAATTGACTGTATTTCAAATATTAAGCCAACTCTCCATCCTTTTACTGGAACATGCCATAATTGCAGTCCTGTTTATGACTGAGTAATATTCCACTGTGTATATGTACCATATTTTCTTTATCCATTCATCTACTGAAGGGCACCTAGGTTGGTTCCATAGCTTCACAATAGCTCAGTTATGGCTTCTTCTCTTAATCACAGTGCCAGATCTCTCTGGCCTGCTCTCTGTATGCTTCCACACCACCTGTCTTTAAACATACTGAGGTGTGTTTGTGCTCACCACAGGGTGCTCTCGTGAGGCTTAGCCTCAGCATTTTCCATGACACAATGTCTCACAGCAAGCACCAGTGTAGGTGGAGACTCAACTGAAGTCTGCGGGCTGTGGGAAGGTCTGATTGCATGGTGGCCTGGCTCCCTTTCCCCCTCTGAGATCTGACTTTCCAATAAGCCACCTCAGCAGCAGTTAGATGTTCTAGATGTGCAAATTCACTACAGGTCTTGAAAACTTAGTTTGGAAACAGAAAACCTCATTAATAGTTCTAAAATATTGGTTGGTTATATGTTGAAATGACAATGTTTTGGATACATTGAGTTAAATAAAATACATTACTAAAACTAATTTTACCTTTTATTTCACTTTTTAAGAATGTGACTTCCAGATTTTGAAGTTGGGCGAGAACCACTTGTATTTCTACTGAACCTGGGTACACTAGACCTTTCTCCTGAGTCATCAAATTCTTTCCTTCTTCTGTAAAGCAACTTAACACTCTCTCTCTCTCTCTCTCTCTCTCTCTCTCTCTCTATTGGAGATTGAATCCAGGAACACTTAACCACTGAGCTATGTCCCTAGCCCTCTATATGTTTTATTTTGAGACAGGGTCTTGCCAAGTTGCTTAGGGCCTTACTAAGTTCCTGAGGCTGTCCTCGAACTTGTGATCCTCCTGCCTCAGCCTCTGGAGTTGCTGGGATCACAGATGTGCCACCATGCCCGGAAGCAACTTCACTCCATTCCATCAGAGACTCTTCATTTTTCAGGCTCTCCTTTGGAGTACATTGTGACTATATAATGAAAACCAAATATTCTAAACCCATGACATCCACATTTCTATTTTAGTTCTCATTGCATAGTAGTATGATTATTTTTTTAATTTCCCTGATCAGGCTGTGAACAGAGTGTCTTATTCCTCTCTCTGTCCCCTATACTTGACACAGTGGCAAGAACATAGTAGATCCTCAAAAATGTTTGTTAAATGATAGACGGGGGTTCTTTATTATCTGAAAAGACTATTAGCTAAATTTGAAAACTGCATTCATAGCAACTGATCTGGTGTAAATTAAAAACAGTGCCAAACACAGCTCCATATTCTGATGTCCCTTGGTTTTTCCTTTGACCTCACGGATTGGTCCCACAGGGATGGCTTTAAGTGCTTGCCATTAGTTTGTGTTAATATCATTCTTTTCTTGACATATGGATAGAAGTGTCTAAGGAACTTAAATCAATAAAGCTAACAGATAAATAATAAGCTGGAGAAGTGGACCCTGTCACTTAAGATCATGGGTGTGAAGGATGTAGTGACAGCTCTGTAGCTAAGTACATTGGGTATTGACAGGAGAAGTCACTAAGAAAGGAGCTCCTCCTCAAGATGGTGTTTTTACCAAGTTGTGACAGCAGGTTGCTATTGCAAATACCACTACAGCCTGTCCTTGGACCCGTCTGGTCAGGGGTTTAGAGGATGCTGCAGATGGGATCTCTTTATTGCATATTTTAAGGTTTGAAATGCGCTTGCTGATTTCATACAACAGTAGCCCCCTAATAACAGGAGGTTTGTACCTCAGAAGAAAATTTTAAGAGAGACAAAGCATAATATGGCTAAAACGTGATAATACAAATTGAGCCAGAGTTCCCCAGTGATTTAGGGATACTTTGATTTTAATTTTAGAATTTTTGGAAGCTAACATTAACTTTTTAAGACCATACATTCAGTAATCTCAAAAGGTGCTGCCTATCTTCTGTCCAGGGAAGACTCAAAGGTTTCTAAAAGAATATAGAAAAATAAGAGTGGACAAATATTAGTTTAGATTTTGGACAATTAACCTATTAATATCATCCTGAAACTCTGATGTTTCAGATCAGGCATGTGTATCTTTCTCCCAGAATAGGAGGTGCATAATTAGTGCACAGCAGCCATGGTGGCGGTAAGTAGATAATGTCATGTGCCTGGGAACGTGTGGCCCACGGCACCGAGCGCCGCAGGACAGACAGACTCTCTTTCCAATGTGCCTGTGAGGTCCTCATCCTCCTTTCCTGAAACTCGGTCTCCAGGAGGGAAACAGCCACCTGGGACCTGGTCCTGCTCCACCCCATCAGCATGTGGGTGATGTCTGCACCTTCTGAGTTTGTGAAATAGATGAGTAAATAATAAAAACAACCCGGTTGTTTACAACGCCTCTGTGTCCATGGATGCCCTGGCAGCAAGCACTGGATTGCATTCAAATCCGTAAATTTACCAGAAAAAGAATTAAAACCTATGATACGCACTCTCTTTTCCATGGCTCCCAAAGCATCAAAAAGCCAGCCAAGGAATGATCTTCCTAGCAGTTTAGAGACATTTCAACATGGGTTGAGATGAGCAGAGAATTTTTTGTCATTATGGTTTAGATATGTGATCTTCCCCTAAAACTCATGTGTGAGACAAAGCAAGAAAGCTTAGAGGTGAGATGATTGGGTTAGGAGAGCCTGAACCTAATCAAGTGCATGAATCCCCTGAAATGGATTAACTGGGTGGTACCTGTAGACAGGTAGGGTCTGGCTGGAGGAGGCGTGTCGATGGGGGTGTGCCCTTGGGGTTTGCATTTTGTCCACGAGGGGATCTCTCTCTCTCTGTCTCTGTCTCTCTCTCTCTCTCTGTGTGTGTGTCTCTCTGTCTCTCTCTCTCTCTCTCTCTCTCTCTCTCTCCTTCCTGGTGCACGTTCCCAGCTGCTATTCTTAGCCACACACTTCCACCACGATGATCTGTCTTGAGCCCCAAGGAACGGAGCTCTCTCTGAACTGAGATCTCTGACTATGAGCCCCCAAATAAACTGTTCCTCCTTCAAAATGTTTCTCTTTGGGTTTTTTTGGTCACAGTGGCGAAATAGCCGACAATATTGCATGTCAGTGTAACAGGAAATTCAATACCAGAAAACAAAGTTTGCCCTAAACTCTTCTCCAATGAAGATCAGCAACTGTTTATCTCACTTTTTAAAACATGGACTCTGATGGATGCAGTAAATCGTACCACAGCAGCATGGCTTCTTTGTTCACTTAAAGGGTTAGTGGCCGTCACTATTGTTTGTCATTTATTCCTGGAGGTTACAAACCCAGCAAGTCCAAACTGAAAGCCACGTAAATGGGAAACTCTCCCGACGACACAGGAAATGTTCCAGTCAAATGTACACCTGTCCTTTGAATTCACTGATTCTCCTTTGTTTGATTTCTTCTTTTTAGCTGAAAAAACAAAAGTAAGTAATTAATTTATTGCTTAGCAACTGCTAGGCTTCTTATTTCTCTACTAGGTTAGCTCACCTTTTTATGCTGCCTTTTGACTAGATAGTCTACCTATTAATAGTAAGGTGTTAAGGAATGTCCAAGTTTTAAATTGCAGTATAATTTTTTTTAAATACTATATTGTATGCTTTTGACTGACAAGAATAACAGGAAATGAGAGAGAGAGAGAGAGAGAGAAAGAGAGAGAGAGAGAGAGAAATACTTAAGGGGCAGTTTAAATGATAAACTGACTTTGTATAACAATGACCATGAGAAAAATATCTCAAAAATATGGAAATTGGCCAGTGCAGCAAATCTATCATTTATCACAATGAGAAAGCAGAGTAGGAGGCAATAGTAATTTTCATTCTAACCCAAAGCCATTTTCCATTAAGAAAATTTTTTAGTTAGTCACAATATTCATTCTCCCTGAAATTAGCAAACTCCTTAATCCTCTAACTTTTTAATTTTCTCTGTTCTAGCTGATCACTTTTGTGGTTGTAATCCAGAAAAAAGCCCAGAGTAAACATTTCTTGCAAAGTATTTATCTACGGGCTGCCACAGTGCAAGACAGACTCCGGCAGCACTGCCTTGGCAGCCGGAAGCCTGGCTGCTTCTCTGGAGCACCATCTTCTGCTCCTTGAGACACCCCTTACCTATGGTGCCGGACTCTGGATTAAACTGAACGTAGAACATTCTTCACAGATCCTCACTGAATCTTTTGTATTTAGATGATGCAATGAAGTCGTACTATATGAGCTTTATGTTTTCAGATTTGTTGCAGCAAATGTTGCAGAATGATTAATATTCAGTTTCTGGATTTAGGATCAAATAGGGAAAACCAAATTAAGAAACTGACTTTTCAAGGTGGGAGATATGGATAAGTAGAATAACATTTCAGTTCCCGTGGGAAGAAGTGGAGATCAGAAAACCAAATCTGCATGAGGTTCTAGGGAACTTCCAAGGAACTAACCAATGCTGAAACAATGAAGATGCTGGTCTGAAAAAAGACCATGTTATAGAAGTGCAGAGAGGATTTAGGTGGCTAACCATGTGCTGATGGAGTTAGGGAGAGGATGGGAATAAATGTGAAGTCAAATTTTGGCTAACCATTAATGTAATGATCACAGAAGATAACCTGCATTCAATGGAGCCATCTCCAAGCCGAGTTAAAGATGCTAGCAATTTAATTTTAATGCAACTCAGATTGTTCTCAGATAGGGTACCTGCAGGGTTTTCCTGTTTATTTTTTGCCCTCTAGCATTTTTTCAGCTTTTTTTGGGGGGCAGAGAGGAGGGTTGAATAGAAAAGACAAAAGACTTGTCATATCTTCAAAGAGAAAAGAAAAGAAGGTGATGACCTCAGCCAAGGACTTCAATCTTTGATCCAAATGAGGAGACCCCACTAAACTCAAGGAACCACTTTCCGGAATATAAAAAATTAAAAGAGAAGTTTCTGAAGGGGAAAGCTATCTTTGTGTCCATTCCTTTATGATAATTAAATGCAGTAGAATTAAAGTCGGTACGAGGAGGTTGGAAATCCAGATGATTGTCCACTCTTGGTGTGCCGAGTTCCCTGGCATGTGAGAGGAGCGGCCCCTGATCCGCCATATAATCCTGGAGATTGGAAGACAGAGCTCAGCCAGTGTTAGACCTACATTCCAGAGATTAGTTACCCTGGCAGAAATAAATCTGCTGGATGTTATAGCCTGACCTATATCGAGTGGCACTACTACTTCATAAAATAGTGGCTCCTGCGTCCCTCCAGCAGCCTGGGCTCGCCCTCATTTTCTTTTCTGATTTTCTCACTACACTGGTCTTTCTTCACCCTCTGCACTTGCTTTACGGACTTGCTCAACACACTGGAATGGAAGTTCAATGAGGGCAAGGGCTTTGTCTTATCGGTGTGCCCTTCACGTAGTAGGTAAATGCTGAAGAAATGAATCAACTCTGCTTAGTGAGAATGTTCAGGGTACGACTCAAGTCTGTATTTTGAATAAATAAATATGGTTATCTTAACAGCTATTAAGATAATAGTTGTCCCCCAGAAACTCATGTGTGACACAATGCAAGAAAGTTTAGAGGTGGAATGATTGGGTTCTGAGAGCCTGAACCTCATCAGCACATTCATCCACGGATGGGGTTAACGGTAGGCAGGTAGGGTGTGGTTGGAGGAGGCGGGTCATTGAGGGCATCCTTTGAGGTATGTGTTTTGTGAGTTGAGCTTACTCTGTCTGTCTCTCAGCTTCTCGGTGGCCATGTCCTGAACTGCTTTCCCCCTCCATAGCCTTCCACCATGATGTCCTGCCTCACTCTTGGGTCCAGAGCAGTGAATTTGACTGTCTATGGACTGAGACCTCTGAAATCATGAGCCCCCAAATAAATTTTTCTTCCTCTAATTGTTCTTGTAAGGTATTTTTTGGTCACAGCAGCAAAGCATTTGACTAAAACATTCTGTATAAACAACAAGAATTTGTAGCTGGAGGTAACTGATGCCTGAAGATAGTATTCAAGCATGAAATATCAAATCTACTTTAGTATGAATATCAAAGTGAAATTGTAAAAAGGCAGGGACAAGGATGTCTCACAGCTTTAAACTGTTTTAGGTACAGAAAATAACAAATGCAATTTCTAAACAAATAGCTCCAATTATAAATTATATTGCATGGTGCTTGACTTTTAGGCAGAGCCCATGGATTATGGAGACTAAGGACACATACTTGATAAATGAATTTCATTTATCTACCTTGACTCTATTTTTAGCAAAAAGAATCACAGCGATGGTTTGGCTACCTCATTCAGGTTGCTATGAGTATGTGCAATGAACATTTAAGAAATCTGTTTGCAAAGAAAGAAATATAGTCACTTTTAGTTTTCTTTATCATAATGAATCAGGGCCAAGGCTATAAAGAGTGCAAAATGAAACAGGAATAGCAATTTTTTGAACAGAACTTATTTTTTATGAAGCATAAGTGAGTTGTGTCAAATTTAATAAAACAAGAAGTATAAAAATACTTCTTTTTGATCAAACTATTTGAGATGTGATTCAGAGACAATTATACTATATAATTAATCCTGTCAATTAAAATGTATAATAACTGTAAGACAGCATAATTTTTAGGCAGTATGAAAAACAAAATATATAGCAATAGCTCTGGAAATTCTCCTAGTGACACATTATAAGTAGATGAGAGGCAAGCCGTAGTCCTAGCAAAGTTGTTTACTCTAGTTTACAGACAGGTGATTAAAGTGTTGAAGTGTTAGACTATAAATCATTACTGAAGTCATAAATACGATTCAACTGCTTTTCTTAGAAATATTTAAAATTACTATAACCTCTCCACCCTTTCTGACCCACCCTGAAAGTGACATGAGGGTAGTCCTAGGGTATGTTAGAGAAATTGTACAGCTGAAAGGAAGGAAAAAAATGGAAGGAAAAGTAAGAAGTCAAACCCTGGAGAAGTTCAGTGTCAACATGTGAAGAAGTAGTACCCAGGAACAAAGCGATGGTGTGGAGGAGGTTGGTTGTGAATAGGGTGAAAATCCTTACAGCTTGTGCTCACCAGTGTGCGTGGTGTGTGTGGGTATGAGTATTAAGCATGCTACAAAGTCTACATACTGGCATCTGAGTCAGATGCCATGATTAGATGAAACTTTCTGAGATCTTAAGAGAGGATGAGTAAATTTTACATGAGCAAGAATATAAATGACAGAGGCCAGAAGGTAGACTAGAACAAATTCTTTGTAGCCCCTCTCTTCCCAAAGCGGAGTACATTTCCCTACCCTTTGAATCTGAATTGGTCTTGTGTCTTTCTTTGACTGATATATGTGGCAGAATAAATGTATGAATTCTGAACTCTAGTATTCAAGAGGTCTTGCAGTTTCTATCTTCACACCCTTGGAAAGCTGCCCAGAGTTCACCCCATAAGGAAATCTGTCTAACATATGAGAAGATGAGAGGACATGGGAGAGAGAACCAAGGCATCCCAGCTGATAGCCAGTGCAGCTATCAACATCTGAGTGGGACCACCTGATCTTGCAGTAAAATGTACCTGAATAGATGATAACAACAGAAAATCTGCCCATTCTTCCCAAAGAATCCTAAATCATAAATTATTGCCATTTTAAACCACATAGCAATAATTGCCTGAAGCAGATGGGATGTGTTGAACTTATTTATTCTTTTGTTTATTTGTTCATCCATCCATTCCACTAATCATTCATTAAGCTAACCAGGCATCCATATTCAACCACCCACCCATCCATCCAATATCCATTCCACAGACAAATATGAAGAAAGAGATAGAGAAAAAAAAAAAAAAAGAAAGCCAGCCTAAGAAACTTATGAGATACCATTAGTTGAGCAAATTTTTGCATTATGGAATACTAGCAGGAGAAAAAGAGAAAAAGGCATAAAATACCCATTCAACGAAATAGTTTATGAAAAATTTTTAAATATTGAGAAAAAATTGGACAGCCAAGTCCATAAAGATAAAATAATCACTAGCACATTTGACCTAAAAAGGTCTCTCCAAGGTATATTATAGGCAAACTGTCAAAGGTACAAGAAAAGAAAGAATTCTAAGAACAGTGAGATGAAAGCATCAAATCATAAATAAGAAATCCTTCTTGGACTAAGTGGAAACTTCTCAGAAGAAATTCCACAGGTCAGGAAAGAGTGGGGTGAGATATTCAAAGTCCTTGGAGGGAAAAAAATCCCCATAAAACTACCAGCCAAGAGAGCTATACCCAACAAAGCTATTCTTTTTTTGGGAAGAATATTTAAATTTCCAAAATAAGCAAAAACTGAGGGAGTTCATCAACACTAGAAAGATCCCTCAAGAAATGATCAAGGGAGTCCAACACTTCTAGAAGTGAAAATATGATAACTACCATAATGAAGATGTGTCAAAGTACAAAACTCACTAGTAGAGCAGATGCACAAAAGAGAAAGAAGATAATTAAATTTTATCAATACAGAGAACCATCAAAACTCAAAGATGAACAAGGGAGGAAGAAAGTAACAGGGGGTATAGAAATCAATGAAAAAAAAATAACAAAATGACCAGAGTATGTCTTTTTTTAAAAAAATATTTTTAGTTGTAGATGGACACAATGCCTTTATTTATTTTTATGTGGTGCTAAAGATTGAACCCAAGGCTTCACATGTGCTTGATAAGTGCTCTACCACTGAGCCACAACCCCAGCCCCCCAGAGTATGTCTTTACTTATCAATAACAACCTTAAAAGTAAACAGATTAAATTCCTCAATTAAAAGAATTAGACTAGCTGAATGGATTTGAAAAAGACCAAACGATAAGCTGCCCTTAAGAAATTCATTTCACTAGTAAAGACACACGCAAACTGAAAGTGAAGATGGAAAAAGATAGTACTTGCAAACAGAAACCAAAAGCAGGCAGGAATAGCTATACTTATTTCAGACCAAATAGACTTTAAGACTATAGCACTGCTGATGCAACTGCAAATTAGTGCAACCACTCTGGAAAACAGTGTGGACATTCCTTAGAAAACTTGGGATAGAATCACCATTTGATCCAGCTATCCCATTTCTTAGTTCTATACCCAAAAGACTTAAAATCTTCATACCACAGATCGGGAGGTTCAAGATGGCGGACTAGAGGGCGGCTGCATTTCATGTTGCTCCAGGACTCAAGATTCAAAAGAGGAGATAGTGACTTGGGACCAACTCAAAGCCGCCCGGGGAGTTTCTCCCATAGGGGAGGCGTCCCCGAAGGGGCAGTAGCCCTGGAACGCAGAGAACTTTGTGAAGTACAGTGACTCGGCGGGTCGCCCCTCCCCCGCCGCAGCGGTAAAAACGGACAGCGAAGCGGAGCGAAAAATGGCGGATTGAAGTTTCCAGGACCGCGGGCAGATTCTCTAACCTAAGGAGACTCGTCTGCGAAGGGTGAGGCTCTCAAGCCCAGGAGGGAGGTCCGGGCCCCTGGTAACGTTGCCTGCAAAGGCTGCCCCTGCCCAGGCGGCAAGACACACCTCCCCTGCTGGAGCAGTGAACTCGGAAAGCGGGATCTTTGCAAGGGAGGTTGTGCGACACACTGCTTGGTTTTGAAGCGATCTGCCAGGGCTCCAGCGGCTGCCAGAGAAAGAGTGGGGCGGCGAGTTGTTTGGATCCAGCAACCGCCTGAGCAACGGGGAGGGGGCTGCCCAGAGGAGGTGGAAGTACGCAGTGAGTGCCTTGGTCTCCAAGCGCCCACACCTGGAGGAAGAGACGAGCGACGGGTCACTGGGGCTTGGAGCATATGTACGAGGCTCCAAGTGACTGCTCAGAGGGCGGGTCGCATAGCCAGGCGATTAGGTGCATAGCAAGGTCCGGTCCAGGGACCTAGGCACCTTTTCTTGAATGAACTACACAGAGACAAACTGAGGGGCGAAGTGAAGGTTCCAGGACTTCAGGCAGCGTCTCTGAGAAGGGACAACCTAAGGAGACTCGTCTACGAAGGGTGAGGCTCCCAGGCCCAGGAGGTAGGTCTGGGCCCCTGGGAAGGCTGCCCTGCCCAGGCAGCAAGACACATCTACCCTCATTGGAACAGTGAGCTCGGAAAGTGGGAGACCTTGCAGAGGAGGCCGAGCAGCACACCGCTTGGTTTTTTGGTTTTTTGGACCAATCTGCCAGGGCTCCGGGGGCTGCCAGAGAAAGAGTTGGGTGGCGAACTATTTGGATTCAGCAACTGCCTGAACAACGGGGAGGGGGCTGTCCTGAGGAGGTGGAGGTGCGCAGTGAGTGGCTTGGTCTCCAAGCGCCCACACAGAACACCTGCCTGGAGGAAGAGACGAGTGACGGGTCACTGGGGCTTGGAGCATATGTACGAGGCTCCAAGTGACTCTTCAGAGGAGGGGTCGCATAGCCAAGTGATTAGGTGCAAAGCACGGTCTGAGCCGGGGATCTAAGCACCTTTTCTTGAAAGAGCTACACAGAGACCAGCTGAGGGGTGGAGCGAAGGTTCCAGGACTGTGGGCAGCTTCTCTGAGGAGGGGCCACCAAAGGAGACTCGTCTGCGAAGGGCAGGGCTCCCAAGCCCAGGAGGTAGGTCCAGGCCCCTGGAAACGCTGCTTGGGAAGGCTGCCCTGCACAGGCGGTAGTTGTGGACTGAGGAGAACCTCTAGGAGGGGAACGGACTAGTGAGACCTCCCCACCGGGTGGGTCTTCCCCGCAGAGTGAGGTTTTCCCACAAAGACAGTAAAACCAGAGACACAGGCCCAAACAGGCATTGCCTTAGCCCGCAGTCTAGCTCCCCTTTGGATGACCATTGGTCAACAAGTAGAGGCACCTCTGCCCTCTAGCAGGGAATATACCCCACCTGAAGACCACCACCCCTAGAGAGGCAGCTACCTAGGGGAACACCGAAGTATCAACTTCCTCTAAGACTTCAGGCTACTGAAGGATAAGAGGGGATACATTAGCAATCTTCAGGGACATTATAAGTCAATAGAGGAAATCTGCAACATCTCTGCAGTCCACTGATACCTGAACAATATGAGAAAACAAGGGAAGAAAATGCCTCAAACAAATCTGGATGTTATATCAATAAAATCCAATGACAGCATGGCAGAAGAAATGTCAGAAAGGGAGTTCAGAATGTACATAATCAACATGATAAGGGAAGCAAACGATGAAATGAAAGAGCAAATGCAGGCATTGAATGAACGCACCAATAGACAGTTAAAAGAGCAAATACAGGAAGCAAAAGACCATTTCAATAAAGAGTTAGAGATATTGAAAAAAAAACCAAACAGAAATCCTTGAAATGAAGGAAACAATAAACCAAATTAAGAACTCCATAGAAAGCACAACCAATAGGATAGAACACCTGGAAGACAGAACCTCAGATATTGAAGACAAAATATTTAACCTCGAAAACAAAGTCGAACAAACAGAGAAGATGGTAAGAAATCATGAACAGAATCTCCAAGAACTATGGGATATCATGAAAAGGCCAAATTTGAGAATTATTGGGATTGAGGAAGGCTTAGAGAAACAAACCAAAGGAATGAACAACCTATTCAATGAGATAATTTCAGAAAATTTCCCAAATCTGAAGAACGAAATGGAAAATCAAGTTCAAGAGGCTTACAGGACTCCAAATACACAAAATTACAACAGACCCACACCAAGGCACATTATAATGAAAATACCTAACATACAAAATAAAGACAGAATCTTAAAGGCTGTGAGAGAAAAGAACCAAATTACATTCAGGGGGAAGCCAATACGGATATCAGCAGATTTTTCAATCCAGACCCTAAAAGCTAGAAGGGCCTGGAATAACATTTTTCAAGCCCTAAAAGAAAATGGATGCCAACCAAGAATCTTATACCCAGCAAAACTTACCTTCAGATTTGACAACGAAATAAAATCCTTCCATGATAAACAAAAGCTAAAAGAATATACAAAAAGAAAGCCAGCATTACAGAACATTCTCAGCAAAATATTCCATGAAGAAGAAATGAAAAACAAAGAAGCAAATCAGCAAAGGGAGGAGATATCCTAAAGGAACTCTCAAATAAAGAGGAACCAAGTCGTGTCAAAAATAAGCAAATAAATGAATAAAATGAGTCAAATGACCGGGAATACAAATCATATCTCAATAATTACCCTGAATATTAACGGCCTGAATTCATCAATCAAAAGAC
The DNA here is from genome assembly GCF_902686445.1 of Sciurus carolinensis. Taxonomy (NCBI): domain Eukaryota; kingdom Metazoa; phylum Chordata; class Mammalia; order Rodentia; family Sciuridae; genus Sciurus; species Sciurus carolinensis. Next base: position 8,068,079 of record NC_062222.1, read on the forward strand.
ATAGACTGGCAGATTGGATAAAAAAGAAAGATCCAACAATATGTTGCCTGCAAGAGACTCATCTCTTAGAAAGAGATACCCAAAGACTAAAGGTGAAAGGATGGGAAAAAACTTACCATGCACATGGACCCAGCAAAAAAGCTGGGGTATCCATCCTCATTTCAGATAAAGTGGACTTCAAGCCAAAGTTAATCAGAAGGGATAAAGAAGGACATTTCATAATGCTTAAGGGAACCATAAATCAGCAAGACATAACAATCATAAATATCTATGCCCCAAACAGTGGCTCACCCATGTATGTCAAACAAATCCTTCTCAATCTCAGAAACCAAATAGACCACAATACAATAATACTAGGTGATTTTAACACTCCTCTCTCTCCACTGGACAGATCTTCCAAACAAAAATTGAATAAAGAAACCTTAGATCTCAATAACACAATCAATAATTTAGACTTAACAGACATTTATAGAATATACCATCCAACGAAGAGTGAATACACTTTCTTCTCAGCAGCACATGGATCCTTCTCTAAAATAGACCATATATTATGCCACAAAGCTAATGTTAGCAAATACAAGAAGATAGAGACACTTCCTTGTATTTTATCAGACCATAATGGATTGAAACTAGAAATAAATGAAAGAGCAAAAAACAGAAATTACTCCAACACCTGGAGATTAAACAACATGCTATTATATGAGGAATGGATAACAGAAGATATTAGGAAGGAAATTAAAAAATTCTTAGAGGTAAACGAGAACAAAGAAACATCGTATCAAAATCTCTGGGACACTATGAAAGCCGTACTTAGAGGAAGATTTATTTCATGGAGCGCATTTAATAAAAGAAGTAAAACTCAAAAAATAAATGAACTAACACTACAGCTCAAAGCCCTAGAAAAAGAAGAACAGACCAACACCAGAAGTAGTAGAAGACAGGAAATAGTTAAACTCAGAGCTGAAATCAACAAAATTGAAACGAAAGAAACAATACAAAAAATTGACAAAATAAATAGTTGGTTCTTCGAAAAAATAAACAAAATTGATAAACCTTTAGCCACACTAACAAAGAGAAGACGAGAGAAAACCCAAATCACCAAAATTCGGAACGAACAAGGAAGTATCACAACAGACACGACTGAAATACAAAACATAATTAGAAGCTATTTTGAAAATCTATATTCCAACAAAATAGAAAATTTCGAAGATATCAACAAGTTTCTAGAGACCTATGAATTGCCTAAACTAAACGAGGAGGACATGCACAATTTAAATAGACCAATTTCAAGTAATGAAATAGAAGAAGTCATCAAAAGCCTACCAACAAAGAAAAGTCCAGGACCTGATGGTTTCTCAGCCGAGTTCTACAAAACCTTTAAAGAAGAGCTCATTCCAATACTTTTCAAAGTATTCCATGAAATAGAAGAGGAGGGAACCCTCCCAAACTCATTCTACGAAGCCAATATCACCCTGATACCTAAACCAGACAGAGACACATCGAGGAAAGAAAATTTCAGACCAATTTCCTTAATGAACATCGACGCAAAAATTCTCAACAAAATTTTAGCAAATCGCATACAAAAATGTATTAAAAAGATAGTGCATCATGATCAAGTGGGTTTCATCCCAGGGATGCAAGGTTGGTTCAACATCAGGAAATCAATAAATGTAATTCACCATATCAACAGACTTAAAGTCAAGAACCACATGATTATTTCAATAGATGCAGAAAAAGCATTTGATAAAATACAGCACCCCTTCATGCTCAAAACACTAGAAAAAATAGGGATAGTGGGAACGTTCCTTAACATTGTAAAGGCCATCTATGCTAAGCCCATGGCTAATATTATTCTTAATGGTGAAAAACTGAAAGCATTCCCCCTAAAATCTGGAACAAGGCAGGGATGCCCTCTCTCACCACTCCTATTCAATATCGTCCTTGAAACTCTAGCCAGAGCAATTAGACAGACCAAAGAAATTAAAGGGATACGAATTGGAAAAGAAGAACTCAAACTATCCCTATTTGCTGATGATATGATTATATACTTAGAGGAACCAGGAAATTCCACCAGAAAACTCTTAGAACTCATAAGTGAATTCAGTAAAGTAGCAGGATACAAGATCAATGCTCATAAATCCAATGCATTTTTATACATAAGTGATGAATCTTCAGAAAGAGAAGTTAGGAAAACTACTCCATTCACAATAGCCTCAAAAAAAATAAAATACTTGGGAATCAATCTCACAAAAGAGGTGAAAGACCTCTACAATGAGAACTACAGAACACTAAAGAAAGAAATTAAAGAACACCTTAGAAGATGGAAAGATCTCCCATGTTCCTGGATAGGCAGAATTAATATTGTCAAAATGGCCATACTACCAAAAGTGCTATACAGATTCAATGCAATTCCAATTAAAATCCCAATGATGTACCTTGCAGAAATAGAGCAAGCAATTATGAAATTCATCTGGAAGAATAAGAAACCCAGAATTGCTAAAGCAATCCTTCGCAGGAAAAATGAAGCAGGGGGTATTGCAATACCTGAACTTCAACTTTACTACAAAGCAATAGTAACAAAAACGGCATGGTATTGGTACCAAAATAGACAGGTAGATCAATGGTACAGAATAGAAGACACGGACACAAACCCAAACAAATATAATTTCCTCATACTAGACAAAGGGGCCAAAAATATGCAATGGAGAAAAGATAGCCTCTTCAACAAATGGTGCTGGGAGAATTGGAAATCCATATGCAACAAAATGAAAATAAACCCATATCTCTCACCGTGCACAAAACTAAACTCAAAATGGATTAAGGACCTCGGAATCAGACCAGAGACCCTGCATCTTATAGAAGAAAATGTAGGTCCAGATCTTCAACATGTCGGCTTAGGACCAGACTTTCTCAACAGGACTCCCATAGCACAAGAAATAAAAGTAAGAATCAACAACTGGGATAGATTCAAACTAAAAAGCTTTCTCTCAGCAAAGGAAACTATCAGCAATGTGAAGAAAGAGCCTACAGAGTGGGAGAAAATCTTTGCCAATCATACTTCAGATAGAGCACTAATCTCCAGAATCTATAAAGAACTCAAAAAACTCAACACCAAGACTACAAATAATCCAATCGACAAATGGTCTAAGGAAATGAACAGACACTTCACAGAAGAAGACCTACAAACAATCAACAAACATATGGAAAAATGTTCAACATCTCTAGTAATAAAAGAAATGCAAATCAAAACCACCCTAAGATTCCATCTCACCCCAATCAGAATGGCGATTATCAAGAACACAAGCAACAACAGGTGTTGGCGAGGATGTGGGGAAAAAGGTACACTCATACATTGCTGGTGGGGTTGCAAATTAGTGCAACCACTCTGGAAGGCAGTATGGAGATTCCTTAAAAAACTTGGAATGGAACTACCATTTGACCCAGCTATCCCACTCCTTGGCCTATACCCAAAGGACTTAAAATCAGCATACTACAGAGATACAGCCACATCAATGTTCATTGCTGCTCAATTCACCATAGCCAGATTGTGGAACCAACCTAGATGCCCTTCAGTTGATGAATGGATAAAGAAACTGTGGCATATATATACAATGGAATATTACTCTGCCATAAAGAATGATAAAATTATGGCATTTGCAAGCAAATGGACGAAATTGGAGAATATCATGCTAAGTGAGATAAGCCAATCTCAAAAAACCAAAGGAAGAATGATCTCGCTGATAAGTGGATGATGATACATAATGGGGTGTGGGAGGGGTTAGTTTTAGGGTTAGAGTGAGGGTTAGGGAGGGGGGCAAGAATGGGGGAAGGAAGGACTGTATAGAGGGAAAAGAGGGATGGGAGGGGTGGGGGGAAGGGGAAAAAAATAACAGAATGAATCAACCAACATCACCCTATGTAAACGTATGATTACACAAATGGTATGCCTTTACTCTATGTACAAACAGTGAAAGAACATGTATCCCATTTGTTCACAATAAAAAATAAAAAAAAAAAAAAAAAAAAAAAAAAAAAAAAATCTTCATACCACAGTGATGCAGTCACATCAATGTTTATAGCAGCTCAATTCACAATAGCTAAGCTATGGAACAACCTAGGTACCCTTCAATAGATGAACAGATCAAGAAACTGAGGTATATACACACAATGGAATATCATTTGGGCTTAAAGAAGAATAAAATTATGGCATTTGCAGGTAAATGGTTGGAGTTGGAGAATATCATGCTAAGCAAAATTAGCCAATTCCAAACAACTAATGGTCAAATGTTTTCTTTGATATGTGGGTGCTGATCCATAATGGTGAGGGAGAAGGGATGAATGCAGGAACTTTGGATTGAGTAGAGGGGAGTGGGGAGAGGGAAAGGGGCCGGGGATTGGAAAGATGGTGGAATGAGATTGAGATCATTACCCTACGTTGAATTGCACGAGTGGTAGGACTCTATATCATGTACAACCAGAGAAATGAATAGTGCTGTATTCATGTATATGAATCAAAATGCATTCTGCTGTCATGGATAACTAATTAGAACAAATAAAAAGAGACTGCAGCTATAAAGAAAGACAAAGAACTTGACCATATAAGGATAAAGAATCAATTCATCAAAAGTAAGTAACATTTGTAAATATATATGAACTCAATATTGGACAACCCATTTGTATATTGGTCTTGATATGAGGTATTCCCCAAAAGCTCACATGTGAGACAATGAGAGGAAATGATTGGGTTGTGAGAGCTTTGACCCAGTCAGTGAATCAATCACCAGATGGAATTAACTGAGAGGTAAATACAGGCAGGTGGGGTGTGGCTGGAGGAGGTGGAGGTGGGTCATTGGGGGTGTGGCTTTGGGGTATATATTTGTTTTTGGCTAGTCGAGTCTCTCTTTGCTGCCTGATCACCATGGGAGCTACTTCCCTCTACCATACTCTTCCGCCATGATGTTCTGCCTCACCTTGAGTCCCAAGGAATGGAGCCAACCTTCTATGGACTAAGACCACTGAAACTGTGAGTCTTCAAATGAACTTTAATTCCTACAATTGTGCTGGTCAGGTCTTTTAGTCACAGCAGTGAAAAAAATGACTAAAACACTAATTATACAAGCAAACATTATTAGATCAAAAAGGAGAGATAGACTAATAAAATATCATTGGAGAGTTCAACACTCCACTTTTATCAATGGGCAGATTATTCAGACCAAAAAATCAACAAAGAAACAGAGTTAAATAATACTAACTACCAAAGGAACTCAAAAGATATTTACAGAACATTTCATGTAACAGCTACAGAGTAGACATTATCCCCATCGCACATGGAAGATGTTCCAGGAAAGGTCATATATTAGGCCACAAAACGAGTCTAAACAAATTCAAAACAATTAAAACCACAGCATGTATCTTTTCTGACCACAATTGAATAAAACTAGAAATCAATAAATGAAACTTGAGAAATCATACAAATACATGAAAAATAGCATTTAAAGGTTATTACCAGTAAGGAAAGACATGGACACTATACTTTTTATTAATTATCCTGTTGATGGATAGATAAAAAAGAAAACTAAAAAATGTCTTGAAACAACAACAAAAAATGAAAGCACAACATATGAAAACCTATGGGATACGTCAAAAGAAGTACTAGGGGAAAGTTTATAATAAGAAAGTGCTTCAAAATAAACTAGAGAATAATTTCAAAAAATAACCTACAAATGCAATTAAAGGAACTAGAACAGCAAGAACAAATCAAACCCCAAATTAGTAGAAGAAAAGAAACAATAATGATCACAGCAGAAGTAAATAAAATAGAGATAAAACAAGCAGAAAAAAAATCCACTGTGAGACATCAATAGAGCTGACTTTTGTGAAGGTAAAAATGACAAGTCTATAGTGAGACTAAGAAAGAAAGATTAACCCTAATAAATGAGAGATGAAAAGGACACAGTATAAATGGTATCACAGAAATATAAAGGATTATTAGGGATTGTTGTGAACACTATATGTTCACAAATTAGAAGACCTAGAAAAACATGGATGAATTTCTGGACATACATTTCCTACTCAAATTGAACTATGAAGACATAGAATACCCAAACAGACCAACAACAAGTCACAGAATTGATTGGTAATAAAAAGTTTCCCAACAAAGAAAAGCCCGAGACAGAATGATTTTACTGCTGAATTTCACAATCCTATAAGGAAGCATTAATATCAATTCTTCTTAAATTATTCCAAAGAATTAAAAGAATCTTATTTTATGAGGTCAGCATACCAAAACCAGAAAAGGACCTAAGAAGAAAGAAAACAATATACTTGATGAACACAAATATAAAAATTCTCAACCAAATACCAGCAATTGGAAGCCAACAGCACATTGAAAAGCTTGTATGTTGCAATCAAGGAGGATTTGTTCCAGGGATACAAGAATGGTTCAACAAACCAACTCAATAAGCTGTATGATCATCTCAATAGATGCAGAAGAAGCATTTAATAAAATTCATCACTCCTTCAAGGTAAAAACCCTCAAAAATAAGATATAAAAGGACTGAATCTCAACATAGTAATGGCTGTTTATGACAAAACCACAATCGATATCACATTGAATAAGGAAAAGATCCAGTTGCTTCCTCTAAGGTCAGGAACAAGACAATGATGTTCACTTCCACCATTTTTAGTCAACATAGCATTGGAAGCCTTAGCTGGAAGAATAAGGCAAGAGAAAGAAATAAAAGACATGCAAATAGGAATGGAGGAGGCCAAATTATCCTGGTTTGCAGATTACATGATTTTATGTGTAGAAAAACCTAAAGATTCCACCAAAAAATTGGTAAACTAATAAACAAATTAAATTTGCAAAATATGCATATAAAATCCAGCATCTTTTTTATAGTCCAATAATAAAATTGCTCAAAAGAAATCAAGAATGAAACCTCATTCACAATAGCTACATAAAGAAAGATGTGCAAATAAATTTCAACCAGGAAGGGAATAATCTCTACAACGAAAATCACAAAACACCGATGAAATTGGTGAGGATACACACATACACAAAGGTGGAATTGAATTGAAATAATTAATATGATCAAAATGTCTATACTACCCAAAGATATCTACAGATTCAATGCAATTCCTAATAAAATATCAATGACATTTTTCAAAAAAGTAGAAAAAATTCCTAAAATTGGTGTGGAACTGCAAAAGATCCCAAACAACCCAAGTTATCCTGAGAAAAAAGAACAGCCAGATGCACCACAATAGCTGACTTCAAAACATACCCCAAAACAAAGGTAACCAAAGAAACATGGTGCTGGTATGGAAATAGAAATATACCAGTGGAACAGAACAGGGAACCCAGACATAAGTCCACCTGATCATGGCGAACTGACTTTGACAAAGGCAGCGAGGACATTGGAGAAAGGAAGTCTCTTCTGCAAATGGATCTGGAACAGTAGGATTCCATATGCAGAAGAAAGAAATCAAACCCCTTATCTCTCACCCTATATAAAAATCACCTCAAAATGGATCAATCACTTAAATGTACTACCCAGTGCTGTGAAACTACTAGAAAACATGGAGGAAATGCCTCAGGACACTGGGCTGGACAATGATTTTTTTGGATATGATCCCCAAAGCACAGGCAACAAAAGTAAACATTGTCAGATAGTACTACATCAAACAAACCAGGTTCTGTGTTCTCAGTACAATAAATTCTAATAAATGATGTTCTAGATATGCCAATTACTGTCATTTCATCACTGAACATTGTATATATGGACTGGGATGTCACACTACAACCCATAATTATGTTCAATTACTATGTGCCAAAATACTTTTAATGTTTTTGTTTTAATGTTTTTGCTTTAATGTTTTTTAATGTTTAAGTGAATGTCAGGATTAGTTGATTCTTTTAAATTGAGTTTAAGTGACTCGATTTCTGGAAAGTGAACAGAAACTTTTGCTTCCACAGTTCCTCTTGCACCAGCCATACAGGAGGCACAATGTTCCAGAACCCACCTTTAACTTAACATGTTTATTGTAAGTATTCAAAGAATTCAGAGGTATATATAGAAAAATTGTTAGTTTCCCCTTCTTTCTCTAATTGCATCTCCTTAAAATAACCAATATTAATGGTTGGTTTTCTTCTTTTTTAATGTATGTGCACATTAATATTTAAATGAATGTACATAAACGTCTGAATGTGTCTACATGCATAAAGATTTTTTCTTTCTATATCATAGTGATATCATGAAGTACATATTGTCCTCAAATTTACACCTTTCTCAATTAGTCTATCATATTAGATTTTCAGGTAAGCACACAAACTCTTAACTGCAGAGTCATCCTTGTGAGGACGCACCTTTATGTAGTTAACTGTTACTTCATTGAGAGTCATTCAGGTTGTCTCCAGTTGCTTTGGAATTCAAACAATGCCTCATACATCATTTCAGATTTGTGATTTTGTTTCCCTAGGAAACACATTTTGGAAGCAGAATTGCTGACTCAAAGGTTAAGCCCATTTAATATTTTAGTAGAAACTGTCAGATATTTTCCAGAAGGAGCGTTCCAACTCCCCTTACAAGTGTGTGTGACTCTGGGGTCCCACCTCCTCATCGTGCTGGAAGCTGCCTCTCTTAAAAGTTGGGGACAAGGAAGGGTAAGCATGTTACCTGGCTGTTTTACTTGGCATTTTTGTTGTGAGGTTAGCATTCATGCTTTGGTGAATTCCATTTCTTCCTCTCTAAATTGCCTTTTTCTTTGATCACTTTTCCTTGGAGGGACTTGTCATTTTGCCTACTAATCAATAATAATCAATAGTAGTAGTAGCATTTTGTCTATGAAGAACATGATGACTTGTCTGTCCATCATAAGTTCTTTTTTTTTTTTTTTTTTTTGGTCATTGAAAAGACTTTTAATTGACTATACCATTTTTTGGCATATTCCCATCATTGTGGACATGATTTTTACTTTCTTTTTTAAAAATTATTTATTTTATTTTTACAGACTGCATTTTGACTCATTGTACACAAATGGGGTACATCTTTTCATTTCTATGGTTGTGCACAATGTAGATTCATACCGTTCGTGTAATCATACATGTACATAGAGTGATGATGTCTGTCTCATTCCACCATTTTTCATACCCCCTCCCTCTCATTTATATACTTCCTTCATGATACAGTTTGTTATTTGATTATGGTATTTTGTGCCAAACAAAATTCTTTGTTTTATTATTTTCAAAGAAGAGTTTTATATATTCTTCTTTATGATTTCTGGGTTTCCTTTATTGCTTAAGAGGTTTTCTACCATGAGTATTTTAAAAGTACATCTTTTAGTTTTATTTGTAGCTTAAGTTATACTTGGTTCTCTATTTGGATGTTCTAATCTGTTTCATTTATCCATTGGCTATTCCTTTACCAATATCATACTAATTTGATTAGTACAGTTTAATTTAAATATTGTGTAGGTCCCTCCCACCCTGATCACTTGACTATGATCATGTATTGATTCTTTCATGTGAACTTTAAAATATTTTTCCAGTTTTTTTTTTAAAACCAGGATTAAACCCTGGGATACTTTATCACTGAGTTTCATATCAAGTTCTTTAAGATTTTTATTTTAAGACAGTCTCGCTAAGTTGCCCAGGCTAGTCTTGAACTTGTGGTCCTGCTGCCTCAGTGTCTTCAGTTGCTGTATTTTTCATTTTTTTAAAAAAACTCATGGATAATTGCATTAAATTTACATATTTATCAGGAATAATTGTCATTTTTATGGTATAACTTTATCCTTCCTCACGTCTCTCAATCTTAGCAGTATAATTTGTCCCCTCCAAATCCCTCAGGGATGAGTTCTTTAAAATGTAAGCTAAAATGTTTTCTGCTGGAATTTTTGGTGCTTCAAAATTTAGCTGACAGAGTGTGCTCAATTTTAAATAACTGAACTGGTAAAGCCAAGCACAGCAACAATAGCACAGGAATGAAATAATGCAAAAGGTACACGAGATCATCAGTACTGTAGTGCGAGCAAGGCCTGCGCACCTGCACAGGAGGATGAAGGATCACAGGCGCTTGCCCACTAGTGAGGGCAGAGCCCAGTGAGTTTGCCTGAGTCCAAGAGAGAATACACCAGCTGGAACAGGTGCCAGAGGAGACGATGTGTCAAGTCACAAATTCATTCTGGAACAGGTTTCCCAAGAACATGGTAGCCTCTATAAATCTGCTCAGTTTTTGTTCTGTACCCTCATCCAGTGCCTACAGTGCCTACACTGTAGGTTAGTCCATAAATGTTTGATAACATTGTAAATTGAGTCATTGAGCAATCAAGTTAAGTGAATCGCTCTCTGGAAAATTGACAGAAACTTTTTTGCTTCCGTAATTCCTCTTGCACCGGCCATGCTGTGGGCACAATGCTCTGGAATCCACATTTACCTTCGACTCTGCCAGCTGTCTTCCAAACTTCCCATTATGATCTATCATAATTTTTTTTTTCGTTTGAAAGAGTGACCTTTACCCAACCAGTTGAGGTTAGTGCATATTCAGGACTGCAGCTGAGCTGTATTTGGCATGCTATCTTACCCAGATTTTTCAAGCAGACTTTTCACATTGAAACAACTTCAGGATTTAGATAATCCAGATTGAAGTACTCGCCTGAGGTATGAGCATATTTAGGGGGTTACAGGGTTCAAAATAGGTGTTCATTATGATTTCAATGGCCTTCGGAGGTATAATTTAGTATGCAGGGTTCTGGTTGCCCACAAGAATGAAATACATAGAAAGGTCCTCTGGTCGAAAAAGGGGATATACAGACAGTAGTAATTCACTGTGATAGATAAAGACTTGTGTGTCATGGGTCCATGAAAAGTTCATCCAACTGATGATTCTGTGAATAAGACAGAACCGGGAGAATCAGCTACAGATGATAATCAGAGAGGAGTGAGGCTGAGATTAAGCTAAAGGAATTGTTGGGAAATGATTTCCTGGATAATTTAAAGAGAAAAATCTATTTTCAAAGACTGAGAGACTGCCTGTTGCTGCCTCTTTTTCTGTATAGATTTCCCTCATGAGACTGCAGCTGGCTCCAGAACCTGCCTAGCAGAAATGAGGAGACCTCCAGAGGAGGTGTGGGAGGGGGAGGAGGATGAAGGTGTGGCAGTCCTCCTTAAGGTCTATGGGCCGCACTGTTCCATGCATGAGGTCACGGGGGGGGGGGGGGGGGGGGGCGGGGGGTGAGGTGCCACGTTACCTGAAGCATAGGTAGTTCCGTGAATACCTGGTGAGGCTCTGCCCTCCATAAAGCACTTTGCCTGGGCCTCCCCACACCTGTGCTGCTTCTCCTTGGTTCATCCTGTGGAAGAACAGTTTAGTGTCAGGTTCCTGCTGCTCCAGCTAGTACATTATGCTAGTCAGCTTTCTGTCACTGTGACCAAAGTACCTGACTAGAACGACTTAGAGGAGGACAGGTTTTTATTTCGTTTCACAGTTTCAGAAACAATTCATGGTTGGCCGACTGAGTTGTTCTGGGCCCCAGCTGAGCCTGCATGTGATGTCACAAGTGCTTGGCTAGGCAGACTGCCAGCAAGCAGAGAGAGAGAGCGCAAGGAACCACAGGGAAGATGCCCCCTTGCAGGCACGACCCCGGCGACCCTCCTGCGCCAACCATTCCCCATCCGCCCACAGTCCATTCCAACTAGGATGGACTGATTAAGTCATTGTTCTCATTATCCAATCATTTCACCTTAACTTCTGCATGAACACAGGAATTTTTGTGGGACACCTTGTTTCTAAACCATAACATACATAGTAAGAAATGATACCTTCACTTCATTTTGAGCTTTTAAATCCCCACAGTGCTATCAGTTTAAACATGCATGGCACTTTAGAATGTGACCATATCTGTGGTGACGGTCTTGAGACACTGAGAAATTTGGGGGAGATGTCACATTCAACCCAGTAAAAATAAAGACTAACCTTGTAGAACATTTCTATATTTATAAGCATTTGATATATACATTGTCTGATTTGCTATTTCTAATCAACTTATGAAATCATTAACTTTAAAACAAGCTGAGTAATGCCATAGCATAGAGAAAGAGGAAATATCCAGAAAGGAGTTTAACGAATGAAAACTATTTTCTAGGTTAACGCTCGCTTTCATGCAATTAATTTTTGAGGAGATCATAGGACGGAGAGGGGAATTTTGATATCTTGGAGAAGTATTTATGTTGTGAATCCTGAGAATCTGGATATTCATTGGGCATCTAGCTTTGGGCTATGCCAAGGTACATTTTATGGAAACTAATTTCACAGTTTAGCTGTGCACACGTGTTAGTAAGTAGGCCCTCTCCTGCAACTGATGTGCTAAAGGTGTGCTTTTCCCATTCCTTGGCATGAAGATATCAAATCTTTTTCTGTCAGGAATGGAACAGCGGAGTTCTAGAATCGCATGAGGCTCTGCCCTTCCCTAGGCCTGTGCTGAATGGATGAAGGCTAATGACCAGACTGTGACCAACGCTCATCCAGCATGGCTTCACTTAAGGAGGTCGTGCAGCTGAAGAGCGTGGGAGGAAGTGTCTGCTGGACAGATGACAGCCAGGAGTCTGGCCACGCGTCAGGCTAATCCGTGGTGGGAGAAATGCCTTGCGAATACCTTGGGTCTACTCTTAAGATCTCAGCCAGGAAAAGTAGTAATAATTTCAAGAACTGCTCATTTTCCTAGTTGGGGTGAAATAGACCATTTTATAAAGTGAATTTGACCTCAACATTTATGGCCAATGAAGCTCATGTAATATTCACATTTATGAGCATTCATCTTTTTTTTTTTTTTATTCTTCAAAAAAGTTCTAAAGTTTTTTGGAAAAGTCTGGTTGTCTGTTTCTGTAAGTTGCTATGATATATTTTTTTGTGCTGCACCAGCCTCTCCGTTTATTCTACCGGGTTTGTTTTCTGAGTCAAGGTCTCTATTCAATAGAGGGATCTCTGACTCATTTTTCTCTGTTGATTTTTGTCTTATATATTATTTCTTTTTTTCTCCCTATTTTCACTTAAATCATGTCATATTGTGTTTTTCAATATTTTTTAAAGGCAGGATTAGGACAATCATCAACACTAATCTGTGCCACTCTGCTTTGAGGGCTTGGGACTAAGGACACTTGTTTCCACGTGACGGCGGCTTATTTCCGTGGAGAAACCTGCTTGTGAAGTCTCGCCCTTCCCCCCAGGGGTAGCACTTTGCTTCAGATCTGATGACAACTGTGAAGGGATTAGAAACGCCACCCTGGAAGGTTTACGAACCATCATCTGCGGGAACCCTCAGTGGCCTTCCCACGGGGTTTCCAGTTCCCTTCTGTAAACCTTTGAAGTTGGTTTACGGTGACATGCATTTTTCTAGGAACTGAGGTTGTAGATAAGTAGGACATTGTCCCTGGTGTCATATCACTACAGCCCAGTGAGGAAGAGTTGATGTCAATCCTGACTTGGAGCCTAGACTACCTAGACTTTATATGTTGACAATTTCTATGAAAATATATTAAAAAGTCTATTTTTTTATATTGTGTATTTCAGATAAGGTGATCTAAGTGCTCTTTTGTGGCCTTTTATTGAAAGTTTAAGTGCCTAGTCATATGTTGAATGATTTATTTTAGGTATGTATCGTGTCTATGTTGAATGTTATCTATAGAACAGTCGTTGTGATATTACGATGTTTTGTGTTTTTTGATCAAGTACAAGCAGTCTGGACCAACACTGACCTGTATTTTGACACTGTGACGGTTCGCATCTTATGAAGGTTGCCATTGAACTTCAGGACCCCTGCTGCTTGTTCATGGCTGAGAAGTACCTGAGCTTTTCCTGGTGGCTCCAAGAATTGTTTTCCTTTTTAAACAGGATAGTCAGGGGCTTGCTCTGGTAGAAACCATCGTCTAGACAGAAGCTTAGGAAATTTAAACCTCAGAACTCCCCTCCCCGATTTAGGATTTTTCTAGGGAAAACCCAAGTTCCTGCCTTTTGACTTTTTCATTTTCTTACTCTTGTATGGCCACTGGCAAGTGGAATTTGGGTGTGCGCTGTCTCGTGTGAAAAAACTTTTTCCTTAAAACAGGGTTTGAATCTGTAGTAATCCAAGACATTCAATTCAGATCAATTCACTGGATATTCTTTGGATTGTTATAGCAATAAAACATTCACGATAAAGTGTTTTCCTGTTGCCTTTAACGGTGTGGAAAGTAGACGTGTTATTTTCAGGGGATTTCTTCTGAAGTTGGCAGGTTGCTAATGAGACTCTCAATTTAGTGGGATCTTTATTTTTGAATTGATAACCAGGAGATTTCATATCTGTGATGTAACAGGCATGAGTAGTTGCAAATATTTTGAGTTTCTAAAATATCTTTTCTAAAACAGGCTGTTCTTATACAACCACCTTTGAAAATCCCAAGGCATGTTTTAGGGCTGCAGTAACTCTCCAGGTTGTTCTTGTGATCACAGTTTCCTGGAGATGGCAGCAAAGTACACAGAAGCCAGGGCACCGACTGGAACACACAAACAAGCAGCCAGACTGATGGCGCAGTGCAGTCCTGGGGCTGTCGGACGAGATGCATCAGCTTCTGCTGCCCTGGCGTGACAGGGCAGGTCAACGGAGAGCCCAGGCATGTGTTAATTTCAGTTTTAATTAGGTTGGGTAGCTTCCAAAAAAAATCCTCTACAAACTGTTGCTTTTATTTTATTCCTCACCTGTGGTCAAATCCCAGCGTTTCTGTCTTCCTGTTATTCTTGTTTCTTTTTCTGGTCAAAGTATTGAGGGATGTCCGGAACAAAAAAATCTTTTGAAGCTTTTATTTTATGGGCCAATCTGCAGCATTTGTTATCCCTACTTGATTTCCATATAGCTATTTCTAATCTTGTAGCACACTGCTTTCAATCCTCTGGGTTGTCAGATTTTTCGAATCTATAATGGGATGATTAACTGGCAAGGCGACACACAGGCTAATAACAGATTGCAAAGGACATCATATTAGACATTGTAAAAACCCTCTTTATTCCAAAGTATACATCCAATAATGCCCAGCAGACATGAGTAATGAGCATTGTACTCAGAATAACAGGGACCCTATCACTTTGGAATTCGTGCAAAAATGTTATTAAAATGAAAAAGAGAGAACTTCTTTCTACTGAATTGCAACTGTTGGTTTCAATGCTGAGCTTGTTTGTCAAACTGCTGTTGCCTGGAATCAGTGAGAGCGCATAGAAGACCAAAATATTTCACAAGTTGGTTGAGTACTCTAAGAAATTTTGCTTTGGAAGAAGCTAAATGAAGGATTTTTATTTAAAGATTCAATGTTTTTCAGTTAAAATGTCTGTCTTTTGAGACTATTTTTGAAGTAGAATTTACTTTTAAGATGAGAGGGAAAAAAGAACATTCTTGATGATGAGTAAAGATTTCTAACACCGGATCAGGCTAGAAGGTTTAAAAAAGAGGATATTTACTCTTCAGGTAATAGACCAAGAAGATGAATTGATCAAATTGCTGTTTTGAGGTTGGATTGCTTAGTTAGCATAATATACTTTGTTGCAAATGAGAACTTTCTTTTTTAACTAGAACAATTCTGGATGTGTTATCATGTATTTACATGCCATGGGAAATTCTGAAGCACTGATTTATATTTAAACCATCGATCGATGGGCTGTGTACCAACCATGTCATCTACTCGCTTTGAGGTGGAAAAGTGGGGATAAGGTAAAGAAGCACGTCAGGAGAGGTCTGGGGCTCTGCTTCAAATGTTCCTGCAGTGTTTCTGTGCAATCCCACAGCTCGAAGATTTTTGTGATTGGGGGAGGACTTGTCTACATGGAATCTAAATGGGCTTGAGCTTATATTTCTTCATTGCATTGTGACTACAATGGACCTGTAAACCTGAATATGGAATGGCAAATAGAAGGCCACGGTTAAAGGTGTTTATAGTCACAGCAGAAAGGGTTTGTTGTTTGAAAACAAACACTAAGTAGTCTTAGTATCTTCTTTCTTCTCCATTCTTATTCCAAAGGAAAAAAGGCTCAAGAAAGAAATTTGGAGGGTGCACACTCCCCTTCTCCCAGTCTGGAGAGTTTTGCTTCAACCTCTTTGAGAGAGAGGAAGTAGAGGAGAATTTATAGTGGGGAGGCCAAAGTGGCCATGTTTGGTGATGCCAGGGAGGGAGATGTTGACTCCCTGAGACGGGGGAGAGTTGGGAGTTTATATCCCACGTGCATACCACATCCTGGGTAGGGGCACTGCAGATTCTTGTCATGACAGTCCTGGAAATGTCAGCTATTCTTTATTGCACAGTTGCCAAGTACCAGGGACTCTTTTGGGTGCTTTGTGAGTATTAACAAATTCAACTCTCGCATACTTCCTCTGTGGTGGATTCTGCGACTTGCAATCCTCATAGTTTTATAGCTAGGAGGCACAGACAAGTTAAATAACTTACTCAAGTCAAAGAGTAAGTGAACTTGAACATGGTGGTCAGAGCCTGTGTCCCAACTGCCTGGAAGCTTGCCTTGTGGTCTGAAAATCACACGTGTGGACAAATCTGTGGACAAATCTGGGGGTCCTGAGGGATGGAGAACCAGTTCTTGGTAGCAGCATTAAGGAGAAGCAGCAGTAATGTTTGGAATCATCATGGACTGAGTCCTGGTTTGGGGACTCATGTAAGACCCCAGAGTTCCTTGGAGAGGAAAGTAACCCTGGTGGTGACTGAGACTGGACTCCTTGCCCACCAGGCAGGAGGCAGCCTGGTGCTGAGGGCACCAAGCCGTGCTCCCACGTGTCTGCTGGACATCTTCATGGGCTGTCCATCAGGCATTTCAAGCTAAACATGTCCGGAGTTGGGCTCTTGACCTTGCTTGCGCTCAAATCAGTTTCTCCTGTGGTCTTTTCCACAATTCCATTTTTCCATTCGCTCAGCCGCCAACCTCATCTGAATCCCTGACTCCTCTCTTTCCCTCGTACTCTGTATCTCCATTTTCAGCAAATCTTCTCCACCTTCCTCCGTCAGAATCTGACATTTCTCACTGCCACCATGAGGCCACCCAGTCTGAGTCGCCATCATTTCTGAGTCACTGCAGTGTCCTTTGGACTGGTCCCTGTCCCTGCCTTTACCTCCCCATATTGCATCCTCCATGAGGCAGTCGGACGGACCCTGCGAAGCAGGAATCAGGCTGTGTCCACCCTCCGCCCGGAACAGTTCCGCGTCTCCGATTTCACTCACAGGAGGAGCCCGCGAGCCAGCCACGGCTGACCATGGCCTAACCACCTTCCGCCTGAGGCCTCCTGCTGTTTTACTGCCTCTCTCATCCTTGCAATTTGGCTCTTCCACTTGCTGTGCCCTTACGTGGAATGTTCTTTTTCAGTTATTTGCATGGCTAGTTAATCTCATTTCCTTCTCATCTTCGTTAGAAGTTATTTTTCTTTTGAGAAATTCCCCGGCCACTCTGTCCAACATTTAATATCCTCACATCTTTAAACATTCACAACCCTTCCTTACTCTGTCTTTTATTCCCCATGGGAAAACAATACTACCTAATATGTATTTTATTTACTTACTATATGTATTATCTAAATTTTTCACTCATATTAACCCCCTGTGAAGGCAAGGATTATTATCTTTTTAATCACTGTTTTCTATCTAGCACTGTTTCCTGGCACATAGTAGGTACTCAATAAGTATATTCAGAAAGAAAGAATTTAGAGAACTAAAAGAATGTGCTTATAAGTGTTCTTTAGGAATTATGCACAAAATTCATAAGCAGGATTTAGATTATAGTGGAAATTGGTTAAATTTTTATCTAACTTTACAAGCATGCTGATAAATGTATAAATTGTCTGTATAGCATGCCAATTAAATTTCCAGATTTACAATATGTGATGTAAAAATAAAGACAGGGCATCACTTGGTCTTGTCAGATTGACCGAGGTAATTGAGAATGCACAGGACACTCAGCATATTATGAGCTCCCCCTTCTATTTATTTGTTTATTTAAAAATCATCTGGGCTGGTGTCCATTTGGTTGATGACCACTTAAGACTACTTGGATTACTCATTACTTGTTAATTTTCCATCACCTGGGTGCATACATATATATATATATATATATATATATATATGTATATATATTATATATAATATGTAACATAATATATATATATATATAAAATATCTTCAGGGGCTTTGGACATATTGGACTAGGAGTTGAGGGTCTAGTATGTTGGCATGGGTCTATTCAGGAATATGGAATATGATTTATCTTCCTGCTCAGGAGTACTTTTCCTTTTATACAACTCTATGTCCTTTGTATTTCATTACTGACACATGAATGACTGTTAGGGTACAAAAGAATCCACTGAAATGTGATAACAATGGTTGACCTAAAGGAGCCTATATTTCTATCTTAAGTTTTCTTACCTTATTAATTCTGCATTCAATGATAAAAGGGAAAGTTTGGGATTGCCACAGACTCAAATCTTTCCTAAATAGGAAGTGGGCTGTAAACAATGAAAAGCACACTGAACAAAGAAATCTAGTTAAAAATTTCAATGGCAGAAGCCTCAGGGTAGAGGAGTCAAAATCTTGAATGGTGGGAAAAGGCATCTAATGGTCATGCCAGTGCCTGATTTATACTGGAGAGTGAATTTTAGGGTCTAACCTGGAGGCACATACCTGGGTACCTATGCTCTTGATGCTGATATTCATGATGGGAATATCTATCCATTGACCTGGCAGAAATGAAAACCCAGAGTGACAACTACTTGATAACGGAATCTGAAAGGTGCAATTTCTGACATTTTTAGCGCTTTAAAAATGGTTATTGACACAAAAAAGTAGAAGTTGAAATAATTGGAGGCAAAAGACCCTTCCTTTTTAAAATAAAGGAGGAGGCCACCTGGTAGGCAGCACCATGGTGCATCCAAGGCACCCACATTCTAATCTGCAGAACCCATGATTATATTCCTTCTACAGATGCTATTCGATTCAGGCCCTTGAGGAAAAGAGATGGTCCTGGCTTACCTGGGTGGACCCAGTGTGATCGCAGGTGCTTATACGAGCAGGCCAAGGGCTGGAGGAGAGGTGATGATGGTGTGATGGCCACACCCAGAGAAGGCAGGCCGCCTCTGCAAGACAGAAAGAACAAGGAAACCAACTGTGGTTAGAACCTCCAGGAGACTGAGCTGTGCTGGCCACTGTAGACCATCTCAGTCAGAGAATGCACTTGCTTTAAGTCAGTGAGTTGATGGTGATTTATTAATAGCAATAGGAAACGAACACACTCCCCAAGAGTAGATCTTACAAATTGTGATTGAATCAAAATGATTTGTACAACATTGCCTTTTCATTCCATAAGATTTTTATATACTCATAGCATAAATACTACTCTCTCTCTTCTGGTTAGTGATACCCAAAGACTGTGATACCGATAACTGAGTTTACAAAGCACCTTTTACTCCCAGAAAAAAATCAGGTATATGTTTTGAATGACCTTATGGTCTTTGTTCAATGTTTATCTGCTTAGCTTCTGTCCAGCCAGATGATAAATGAATAAGTAAATCGTATAGCTGGTCAATTAAGTTTTCAAAGCATTTAAAATGCATGGGGGAGACAGAGAGAGAGAGCATTTTCAGAAGTCTTGCAATTTCATTAAGTTTAAAACAGCAGTCTTTTAAGCTTCATTCCTGTGATAAAGAGCTCAACAAAACCAGGACAAATGGTGCTGTTTGAGTCCTTTTTTGAGACAAGCGAGTACAGTAAGAATGGACAAACAGTTTGAAACCTCTGGACTATTTTTACAAGTCGTTCTCATTAAAGTCTGAAAACGGGAAAGCTATTGGCCCTTCTAGGATAATGTCCCCCCTACTGTTATATTTCTTCCAATGAAACCATCTGTGAGCTTCTGCAGGATGTTCATGACATGAATTTAAATGGCCTGTTCTGTTCCAGAAACCTCTTCTCCTTGCAAACAAGTGGTGACCTCTCTGCTCCCTGTTCATTCAAGGGACGGACACTGTACATCATCCCAGGCAGGCAGCCAAATGATGGCCACATCCTGTTCAATGCAAAAACACACATTTCCATTAAACCAAGATAATTAGAAAAAGGAGCGTAGAGGAATATGAGTAATTCCATCAGTAGTTACAGCAATTACACCCTTAATTGCCATGCCACCTCTAGTGTCACATTATACATAGGTACTGGCATTTTACAGAGAAAACACTCATATGTTTTATATTAAAGACACACCTGGTTATATCAGGGACTTCTAGTGGAGAGAAGATAATTAAGGTAGTACTGTTTCATCCTTTCAGTGACCAAAGCAAAATGCACTGTATGGTCTTAATCACTCTCATTATTGAGCAAATTTCTATGCATTCAAGAAGAACATAGAAATAACAACCAATAGACTAGAAACCATCATTTCCCCCCAAATTTGGTGAAAATGGTTTCTCTAATATACCAATAAAGATTTTTTAAAAAATCTGCACCTGGTTGTATCTGCAGTTGTGTTCCTAGAGTCTATGCTTATGATTACTCTATTAAACTTTTAGAAATTTACCTCTGGACTGGACTTTCCAGCCTCCTCCTTCCCCACCCAGTGTCCTTGGAGTGGAAGAGCTGAGAGGCTGCTTTGCTTTCAGTGCCTTCTGAGCCGAGAGCCGTTTCCCAGCCTGCAGCCTAGTGCAAGTGGCAAGGAAAAGACTGGGGTCACCTGCATTCTGGCTCAGCCACCGGCATCCCTTTGGACATGGCTCTTTGCTGCTGTTTCCTGGTAGGCATCACCCTCGGAAGGCTGTGCAGCACAGTTCATCAGATGAACTTGTCACCCTGTTACCTACTTTACCTCATTGAGTGGTCTCGGGTTCCCTTGCTGGCTACCAGGCCAGGGGGAGAGTCACAGCCAACTGCTGGCCACCAAATGGGAAGACATGCTCTTTACTGTTCCTTCCACCTAGGGCTTCCCTGTGAGCTGCAATAGCCACTGACAGAACAGGTACCTGGGTGATTTACCCTAGAGCCTAAGGCCATGTCGGTTTGACTTACAGTGGATCCGTGGTACCCAACAAGTTCTCCAGCCAGAGATTCACTGTGATGTGTGGCTACATCCTCCTGTGGCAGCCTCTGCCATCTCATGTATAAATTCCTGTTCCTGCTCGGTTCCTGCCTGCACTGACTCTGCTTGCCGCTTTTCTCCTTATGACAGTATTAACATGGCTAACTCTAGACTATGTTCTTGCATGATAACATCCCATTTTTGCATTTTCAGAAATGTAAACACCCTGCAGATTCCCTCTCTTTGTTCTGTGTGTTCTTCTCCAATGTCTTGCTGATCTTTGCCAATTTCTTGCTGTGTATCTTGACCAAATGGCTAATTCTCTCCTGCCTCAGTTTCCTCACCTGTCAACACGGAGATAATAATACCTACTCACAGGTCATTGTGAGGATTTAATGAGGTAAAATTCTTAAATGCCCAGAAGATTTCTCATATGCAGTTAGTGCTCAAGTAATTTAGCTATCATTATCATCATGATTAATGTTACCTCGAATTTACTAACCCAATATGTTTTGCTTTACCTCTTACATACAATATATCTTTTTCTTGTCAACATTTCTTATCAGTTCAGACACAGGCATTGAACCCATTACAAAGCCCTAAACGGGTGCTTTGCAGATGATCCACAGAACTTAAGAACTCAGCCGCTGTAGTCAGAAGGCCTGGCACGGGTATGTCTTTGCCCATTAGCTCTGTTGTCCTGAGTAAATTACTTAAGCTCTTCAAGCCTCCGTTTCCTCATTTGTAAAGTGGGGGTGATGATAATAAAATGTGCCCTTCTAGGTTACAAGGATAAAACAAGAAAGATCTACTAAAAGTGTTCACTTAAAAAGAAATCCCACTACACAGTAAGTGGTCCATACGTCTTTAAGTATATTATGAGTTTGCAATTAGATTATATATGACACTATGTTTTGAGGCATAGGAAATACAGAATCAATCCTCTGTATTTTCCATGTGATTATTTTTCTGTTTTTCTTTACTTTTCCTTTCTGTTGGAATTAGATTTACATATAGAAAAATGCATAAATCTTAAAGAGTTTATATAAACATGACCAGCATCTATCCATCTGACTGACAATCCAAATAGGATACAGGACATTTCCATTATCCGTGAGTGACTTTGTCAGTTTATCTGAGTTTACTCTGTGGTTCTCTCATGGGTGATGATGTTGAGTATCCTTTCCTGTGCTTATTGGCCATCCTGTCTTCTTTGTGAAATGTGTACTCTGAACTTTTTTGTTTTTTTTTTTTTTAATTGGATTGTTTGTCTTTCCATTACTGAATTCTTTATATATTCAAGATAAAAGTTATTTGTCAGATAAGACCATTGCAAATTTCTTCCCTGATCTATGGCTTGCCTTTTCATTGTCTTAGTCTGTCTCTAAATTTTGATGAAGTTAGTACTTTATGGTTAATCCTTATTTTTCCCTTGGAGATCTTTTCTTACCTCAACTAATGTGAATATTCCATTTTTTCTTCTTAAAGCTTCAGAAGTTCAGCTTTAAAATTTGGCCCATAATTCATCTTGAATTAATATTGTGCATGGTATTAAAAAAAAGTCAAAATTCTTTATTTTTTTCCTACATTTATGGAGTTATTCCAGCACTGCTTGTTGAAAAGACTTTCCTTTCTCCATTGATTTGCCTTGGATTTTTGTCTGTACTATATTGACTGCACACGTGTGGGTCTATTTCTGGACACTTCCTTCTGTTCCATTTATGTGTCCATCATACAATAGAGTCATTTCTGACTCTATTGTAAATGGTATTGACTTTTGGATTCCTTTTTCAATTATTGTTTGCTAGTACATAGAAACACTTGCTTTTTCATATATGAACCTCACCTCACATCCTTACTTTGCTAAATTTATTTTTCAATTCTAGTAGTTTTTCGGTAGATTCCTTATGATTAGTTGACATTCATAATAATTTACTCTGCAAATAAAGTTTTATTTCTTCCTTTCTATTAATGCTTTTCACCATTTCATTCCAGTTCTTGATTTTTTATAAAAAGCTGAACTCAGATTACCTTAGAAAAGGAAATGTGGAGTGTCTGATTATTTCTCTTCCTTATCAGTCCAAAAAGAATTGGAGGGTATATGCCTGATCTGGATGTACTATAGAACTCACTTACAGGAGTGTTTTACTGACAGGAAAATGTTGAAGGATGTGAAAATCTGGACAGGTGAACTCTGTTGTTGCTGCTGTGGACTCGATAGCCAGGTGAACGTGAGTAGCCACCTGTTCTGTGGACAGTCAGGAGGGGAGGTAGCCTGCCAGTCTGATTTCCAATGCTAGGATTTCATGTTACTCTAAAATTTGGTTGAATTCTGAAGCTTTCATATCACTAGGCCTCCCTGTCTCTCTACAGGTCTTAACCTCACTCAACACTGAAGAAAGTTTGGTAAAACATACTAAAGTAAATTAGCAGCATCACAAAGAAAAGATTGAGTTTCTATCCTGGGCGATTCCCTCTCTTATCAGATACTGTGCGTTATCTAAATGAATCCAAATGACAACTCTTCCCCTCCCCAGGAAAAGGAAATTAAACTTTCAATCAACCCCTTGTGCTTTCTGCCTGCGTGCTCGGGATGTGGTGGAGAAGGTTCTTTGGATGCTCTTTCATTATCTTAGGCAAACAAGCAGCAGGCTTCTGTGTGAATATGCAAATGCACAGGGTGAATCAAGGCATATTGTTTGCTCAGTTAATATGTTCTTTGGAGGTGGCATTATTTGCTTATAACGCTCTGAAATCCCTTTGTAGCTACATCATCTTGGGCTGACAGCTTTGAGAGGTGGGAGTGATGGAGTGCTTACTCCAGCAACCATGCTTCAAGGGCCACTGGCACGGCTTGGGGGGAGGGGCTGCGGATGGGCGATGCTTCTTTCTGTCACCCCAGCCATGGACGAACCAGAAAGAGCAGACAGCATGATAGAGTGAGTATGAAGGACGCAGAGGATGAGAATTGCCTGGGACATGGCAGGACTTCTCCCTGGGTAATTGAGAACTGGCTGAACAGCCACAGACAGGCACACAGTGGGGATGGTTGTATAAGACGTTGGCACAATTGCTCCCCATAGAAGTGGGAAAGGATGGTGTGAAGGGGACGTCTGTGTTTATCTTCCCTCCCTGTCCAGCTCAGTTTCCAAAGGAATGACAGGGAAGAGGAGCTGTCGGTTCTTGTTGAATGATGGCCATCTGGCAATTACAAGCACAGACGATTAGAGATCACGCCAGCTTCCTTTCTCCTCTCTTCCACAGTTGGCATGCTGAAATCTGGGCGTGTGGCATTGCCTTTTGAGGCCTGGAAGGTGTATTCAGACTCCTTCCATGTGAAGAAGTGTGTCCTCAGAGCAGCCCTGCATGCATTCAATCCAGATAAATGCTCTCGAGGTCATCAGAAACATGGCTCTCCACAGCTAAATGTCATCTTGACCTAAGTTAGGAGCACTAGATTTTCTTTTAATGACAGACAGGAGACTGTAAATCAAGAAAAGCTTGGAGAAAGGCAGCATTAGAGGCTGTCTCCTGTGGATGTGCATCTTGTGGCAGATGGCTCCATTAAGTGAGTTGTACAAACATTTCCTTTAGTCTCAGACTTCCTTTTTCTTCTGCCTCTAGGGAATGCTTGAGAATACTGGGGTGATCATCAGAAGGCAGAAGTAGTTTGAATAAAAATGTAGGGATTAAAAAAAAAGACTCAACCTATTAGCTTAGATAAATTTGCTAAGAAAAATATATCCGACTTTAGCTCATTTTTTTTTCTGTCCAGTTCAACAGGAAGTTATAGAATCAAAAGTTTTAAAAAGCCAGACACATCAAGAGAATTCACAAGCGAACTTTCTCTGCTAAACAAAGCTTGGAGGCACAGAGGCACACAGTCAGGTTCCTGTGCCTTCCACACATCCACTCCCTTGAAGGTGTCCTGTTGCTTTTATAAGCTCAATTGCAGCGTGACCAACGGGTAGACAGAGGCAGGTGGGTCTGACTGTGGACATGTTCCATCTGCAGGCCATTAGGAGTCTGGTCCTGCAGCCCTGTGTCATTCTCCTTAAATACTAATCAAAAGGCGGGGGCTTGTCCTTTCGCGGTGCTGCTATTTCTTTTAATGCACCTGCAAATAAAATGAAATGGGCTTAATGGACTGGGGCTTTGACTGATTCTCAAGGCTCGGCTGCATGGTCACTAGTTGCTTCTCCTGGTAATTTACAAGGTCTCCCGCTGTATGATAAAACACAGGTGCTCCGGCTGTCATCCAGAGCAATGATTTATTAGCTGTAGTGGTACCACGGACCTCAGCAGCAGGCACTAAATCAAGAGAATATATACTGAAATAATATGTTTTCCAATGATGACCCGTGGAGACTCTTTAGCTGTTCATGCCCTTCACCCACCGCAGTTGGTTTTACCATTTCTCCTCATTATTTTAAAGCCCACAGGATTTACTTCCTGTCTTAATTTCTCACCTGCCAGGATGGCCTCAGCACCGGCTTTATTGCTATAGATTTCTAGTTGATCCTTCACACCACCAAAGAGTTCCAGCTAATGAGCACCAGAAAGGGAACCTCAGGGGCTTTTTCTCTTTAGGCCTCAGGGACACTCAGAATCTGTATTCTGGGCTTCACTTTGATACAGTTACCAGACAATAAAAGTTCACACTGACTTTTTAAATAATCCTACTTTGAGGTTAAATACATCCAGGCGTTCATTTGAAATGCTTCATCTACTGAGTTTTTCTTCATGGCAATTTGTGAAGAGGTCCTGCCTTCCTATTTTCGTGACAGTGACTATCAATCAAAGTGACTTCTTGTTGATTATCAGAGAGCCCTACGAACATATTAGGGAAATCTTTAATTACTATTAAATGCCTGCCAAACAACGGGCACAGGAAAAAATAATCACTCAGTCAATCAAAATGGGAGCCTGGTGTGGGCGGTGAATTTTAATGAGCGGACGGGTCACACACGCAGAGGGTGTTTTCTTAGGTAAGAAAGTAAATATAGGGAGGAAAATGTCCCAGATCATAGTGAAAATGGAGAAGGGCCAATGATGAAAAAGATCAAGTCCGATAACAGTTTTGAGCATTCATTATATGCAACGGATAAAGCAATCGAGGACTCTTCCTCTCTTAGGCCACAGGCAGGCCCTCGATCTTCCCTGTTTTGAGAGTTTTGCAGCTACTCCTTCCGGTTCCCCAGATATTCATCCGAGCCCCGCCTCTTTGGGTTAACCTAGGCCACATCTCGGAGCAGGGCCGCGGGCAGGCGGCGGTCACCCACCTGCAGTGCAGCCGTGGGGTCCCAGGAGCCGCGCAGTGCGGAGGCGAGAAGGTCCCCGGCTGAGCATCCCGGGGTTTGGAAGCCAGGCAGCTGGCGGCGAGGTGGTGACCGGCCTGGAGACTTCTGAGCATGCTCAGAATTAAAGGCCATCCCGTTAAGAGGAGGGGCAGGAATAGAAAGAGTCCTCCAAGGTGATGTCGCAAGGTGGGCCCACAGGCCAGGCCCGGAGCAGATCCTTCCGGAGGGCACCAGCCAGGGCCTGGAGGTCAGGTCCTGCACGCTCCGCTGGGACAGGCGTCAGGCCCTGGGTGGCTGCAGGGCGAGGTCTGGGAACCCTGAAGGGCTGGGCAGTCAGGGTTGCGAGGAGAACTTGGAGTTTCAGGGCAGTGCTTTCCGATCGACCTTAGAAACCATGTCACTTAGCTGTCGTCTCTTCAGCAGAACCAGCGCGCACTGGGCCGCCTTCAGTCCTGCCGAATTTCTCTTTGCTGCGTGTCGATTCCTAAGGTCGCAGGACACTTCTCCTTTGCCTTTTTCCTCTTCAGTTCTGTGATGAGAGGAAGAACCGAGGCTCTTAAGCGCAATCACCCTTGTGAGACCTTCACTGTCCTCTCGCATCCGCTCCATTTCTGAGTAAAGAGCAGCGTGAGCACTGGGCCCAGCCCTGGCACTGCCCACCAACCCGCTGCCGTTCTCAGCGCCCTGGCTGACCGCCTCCACCTGGGTTCCTCCTTCCTGCTGGGGTTTGGACTGAATATGAATCCTGCCGCTGTCTGAGAAACGGCAGCATCTTGAGTGTTTCTAAATAGCAAAACCCACTGCCCTCATTGTATTTGGGAGAGAGAACTGACTGAAACAGCAAGAAGTGAACTTGAGTAGCATTTTACACAATTTTCTTCTAAAGGAATGTTGTACAAAAAAGATGCTAAAAGACATTTGTTGAATAAATACACAAGTAAATGAATTTAGTGAAATTGTACCTAGATTATATAACTAGAGCATATCTATCATCAAATCATTTACTTGTCATCTATTGTTATCAGTCACTTGTTCTCTCAAGTAATGTAGAAGCAATGCAAAAGTATAAGCAGTGCAGAAATGTCCTTCCTTCTTTTTCTTAACTGCATAGTTTCCCATTGAACAGAAGAAATGTGATTTATACAACCTGCTTCCTACTGATAGATATTTGAATGACTTCTTACTTTTAATCTTCTAACAGAGCTGTTCATGTTTTAAAATTTGTTTGATAACTGTTTCCATAGGTAAATTCTAGGAGAGGAATTGAAGTGAGAAAGGGTGTACACGTTTAAAATTATAATTCAAATTGCCAGACCACTTTTGAAAACACTGTACTAATTTAGACTTCAATCATAAGTTTCTGAAGCATTTGTGTCTTCACATCCTCAGCTGTTATAGTTGGATATGAGGTGTCCCCCAATGTCAGGGACCAAGAAGAAGTTCTCATTCTGAGAACATTTTGCGGTTGCCTCCCCTGCACAAACACCCTGCAGCTGACTCAGGCACACTGAAGCTGGCGGCTGATGGAGGAGCAGCCCCTCCCCACTCCCGGCTGATAGTTCTGCTTATGGGACCGCCCCCGCTTCTCTTCCGGGATTTCACCTTCCCGGGTTGCCAACTTGCACCTTATCAGGAGCCCAAAAGAAAAACACAGCCAACCAGCCTGCGTCTCCTCATACACCTCATTCCCTCAGCATAAATACCCGTGAGAACAATAAAAATTTGCAGCTTGATCAGAATTCCTGTCTTGCTGTCACTCTCTGTGTCTCGTGTCTCTTTATTCCTTCTCTCTTAGGTTCGCTGTCCTGCGTTGATGTCCCGCAGGTCGGGACACCACAAAAGCTCATATGTGAGACTCTGCAAGAAGGTTCAAAGGAGAAGTGATTGGGTTGTGAGAGCCTTAACCCAGTTACTCCCCTAATAGGGATTAACTGAGTGGTAAATGAAGTGGGGGGGTGTGGCTGGAGGAGGTGGGTGTGGCTGGAGGAGGTGGGCTGTTGAGGGCGTGGCTTTGGGGTATATATTTGCATTTGGCAAGTGGAGTCTCTGCTTCCTGATCATCATGTGAGCTGCTTCCCTCTGCCACACTCTTCTGCCATGATGGTCAGCTTCACCTGGAGGAATGGAGCTGACTTTCTATGGACTAAGACCTCTGAAACCGTGAGCCCTCAAATAACTTTTCTTCTCTAAAACTGCTCTGGTCAGATCTTTTAGTCACAGCAGCAAAAAGCTGACTAAAACATCAACAAATAGTGATGATTCATTTTTCCAGAATTGTTGGTCTGAGATGGGAAGACTTAAACTTCATCAGTGTTTGTTTTAAATATTTCCAGCTATTGGTGAAATCAAGCACCTTTCCTGTTTACTGACACCTGTGTTTCTTCCCAGCGTTTCTAGCTTAGGTCTTCTGCTGTTTTCTAAGGGGGGTACTTGTACCATTTAAAAAATTGATTTAAAACTCCTCTTTGTATAGGAGGGAAGGAGATCTTCTGTCGGTGATCTGGATTGGATTTCTACTAGTTTGTTTTTAGCATTGATTGTGTCATATTATATCATTTTTTTGTTCTAAAGAAATTTATAATTTTCACATTGCTATATTTGTCATTTTTTCTTATGGTTTTGGTGTCGTGTTTAGAAAAACTTCCTCATTCCAAAATTAGAGTAAAATATGATTGTGGATCTCTTCTGGTTCTCTGTATTGTCCAGATTTTACATTTAAATCTTTGTTCCATCTGGAGTTTTCTAACTTATATTTAAAGACTTACAGAATAAGATAATCTATGTTCTTTTTGGTTAACACATTCTAATCTTCATTCCCTAGAATGACTGGAATAATCTTTCTTAGAAATTGGGGATTTTAAAGTGAAAGAAATAACTTTGTTATTTTTAAAATAAGGGCACAGCTCTCTGGAGGGGTGACTGAGTGGCACAGCAGACAGTCCACCCCAGGCTTCTGGTTTCTGGTTCAGCAACCTTTTCCCTGTGTTAGGCTGATGCTTAGAATATTTCAACAGACCCTTCAGGTCAGGTTCAAGTGCTTCCTTCTTGATTTAGGTTGTCAGTAGGAGTGGGCTCTATTCTCTTCATGTCCATGAGAACCATGGCTGTATTAATGTCTATTCAGCCATTTTTTTTCAGGTTCTCAACTGCAACACATTCGAGGAGCACGTGTAAGTGCTTGCATTCACTGAATGCATGTTCAGTTACACAGTAAGAGAAAACGTCAGAGTTCAGTGTTGCGTGGGTTATGCTGCTAGGAGCAGAGTGCAGTTTCTGCCAGCTGTGTGCGCAGAGAGGCACAAGTCCGCTGTCCACTTCTGGTGCCCGTCAGTCTGTTTCTCACCCCCTTCACCCTCTTCCTCCTTCTGTGATGCTCGGGCGCTGTGCTGCCTGCCCACGCTTTGGCCATCTGCTTTCCTTTGCTCTGTGATAGTCGTGCCTTCCTGTCGTTGGCCTGCCTGGTTTCTGACCCCGGTTTGCTTGGATCTCTGGGCACTCAGGCTCTGCCTTCTGTGTGTCTGCCCTGTTCCTACTGCCTGCTTTGCCTGCCCTCTGATGGGTAGTTCTGGACTCTTGACCTGCGGCCTTATGGTTAATTCACTGTGGAGCTTATAGCGTCTCAATTGGGTGGATTCCTGGCTCTGTTTCAGATTCCCACCGCAGAAACTCTGCTTCTGTGCTGCAGTACACGATCAAGCCCTGATGCTTAGAATCAAGAACACTTCTTTTTGTATTTTTCTTTCAAGAGCTGAATATATGATGTCTGCTCAACTTCACCAACCTCACCAAGGCACGAGGGCTATGGCACACAGGGTAGGTGCTTCACAGGAGTACTTTCAAGTTGTCTCTGGTTAGGCATGAACTTGACAAACATCAGTATGTTTTTTTTTTTTTTTTAAGATTTTCCTTAATTCTTGCAAGCATTTTTTTTTTTTTAAACAAAACTTATCCTATGTTCCCTGAACTCCCAGGATGATTGATTTCTTCAGAGAGTATTCCAAATTCCTGAAGCAGTCATTTTGGTACCCAGTTGAAACTATTCTTTTTGACTCCATCCAATCTCTGCCTTTGACCAGGAGCCTTCTGCCCACAGAAGAATCTGCCAGCTCAGTGTCACTTCTATTTTCTGCAGCCTGAGGTGCAACCCCAGATCCTGTTATGCATCCTGACCCTCTGGGTCCTGGCCTCCATTCCCACTCCTCCACTGTTTGACCTCACATGTCCTCCGGGCTGCAGGCTTCTTTATGGTTTTGGTCCTAGAATAATATGCTTCCTAGTAGGAGTGAATTTGTAGACCTCTGGGCATGCTGGCTGAGCAAAACCTTCTTTTGCTTCCCGCATGACATATACTCTTTGTTAAGATGGTCCTTAACCTTTCTGAACCTTATATTTTTCATCTGTAAAGTGACAACAACAACAATAATGCCAAATGTTTCCTGAGCACTCAGAACTTTTAAACTTGCCATCTCCATGATTGCTTTTTTTTTTTTTTAAGAGATGTGTTAAATCTTGAATGGGTTGGTTTGTTTTTGCATAGCATGTGTCTTTTCCTATAGTTAAATAGTTCATTCAAAAGGCACTATACACATGATATAAAAAACTGCAGAGGCAAGAAAACTTAAAAATCAGGTATTTAAAAATGGACAATAACTAATGACTCTTATTGCTAATTTCAGATGTGTACAATATGATTGCCTTCCTACTTGTGAGTTGGTTTTTTGTCATTATTATTTTTAGGACCCATGACCTTGATCCCTCACTTCAATCTATTTGAGGTTTAAGTGTCAGTCTTTGGAGAGGTAGACTACGTTTGACAGCTCAGAGATCAGACTGAAGTAGAGTGACGGCAGCCCAGGGGCGGCCCACTCCAGGACCTGGGCAGCAGCCAGTGTTCAGATGCTCGCTGGTGGAGCTAAGGATCACAGGCTGGGGCCTAGGTTATTGCTGAGTGCCCAGCTAAGTCTGCAGAGGGAATAGCAAGACCAGAGTTCTTCAGGACTGAATTTTAGGCTTGTTCTCTTTAGTGTCTTGGACACATATTTTCTCTGTGCTTCAATTTTCTCAGATAGTAATGAGAATAACCATATCTATCCCATATGTAGCTAAATTTAGTGGCATTTCATTTGGTAATGTATTCAAAATAGGACTGGCATATAGTAAGCACTCAGTAAATGGTGGATACTATTACTGTGGTTGTTATTTTTATTGTCATTTAAGGCTGATGCTGGGAGGCCAGGTAGAGGCAAGTAAGTAACTGTATATAATGAGAAGTGAGGTCCTGCTAGTTAGACTCTGAAGAAAAATTCTTTCTAGTGGTATTTTGACCTGCACAGGTGGAACTTCCCCAAGATGGGATAAGCAGTACCTTATTGTCTTCTCAGAGAAGCTTGCTAAATTTTTCCATTAGATCTACTTTCTAAAAGCTCAGGGTGTTGACAAAGAATATATAAAGTTCTTCAATCTTTTAAGTCAAGAAAAACCTGTTGTATTTTGACCCATTTCATCCTGGACCCACGAGTGGAGTCTACAGGGTGGCCCTGAGGCTGGGCGAGGCAGAGCAAGCAGGGTAAGTACAGTCTCAGGAATCCCCCACAGAGGGGATTTTCTTCTCTTTTGTGATCATTAACTGACAAAATGGGATATGATATACAAGGTCTGTGAGAAACTGAATATGCCCCTAGTGATCTTGAATATATTAGAAAACACATCTTTCCTCTACCCTCTGTCCCCAGTGTGTCTGGAGATAAAGTTAGGGACTTGAATAGAAGGCTTTTGTGTGGATTAGAGAACCTAAAAATGCCCAGAAAAAGTTAGGCTACAGGCAGAGGACACTGGGGCAGGTATTATAATCATCCAAACAGCTGTACCTACTGTTACCTAGGACTGATGTCTGAGGGCCAGGTATGAACAGGCAGAAGTTGATGTGCTATGGCTTTTAAGTGAGGAAATAGCCCAGGTCGTCTTGCCCAGGGATAACTTGGGGGACAAACAACAAAGTGTGGCCATGGGGCAACCACATCCAGGCACATTCCCTTGCTTTAAAGATGGAACAGGAAATTAGTCACATAACATCAGTAGCAGGGGTGGAAGGCAGTGCTAACCAGCTGTCTGGCAGAGAGCCCGGGAGGCCAGAGATCTGCCTGCTCTGTGGCACGGAACCCATTAGATGAATCCCTTTCCTTTTCTTTCTGTGAATTCATAAATAAAACAGACACTGCTCACTATTAGTGCCTTTGCCAGTTGGCATTTGAGGTGGAGCTATACGGGTAGATAGGTGGAGAAGTAGAGTCTATCCTCAGTCGACCACAGGATGCAGGGAGAGGCTGCCCCAAGGATGGCCCGGCACATCTGGATTACAACTTGACATTCAGAGTGAAGACAGAATAGATATGCATCCTGAAAGAATAACGGAGAAGGCCTGTCTGGGGTCTGAGTGGTGAAAGCTTATGTTTGGGACAGGGGCGGAGAGGAGAAGGAAGGAGGAAGAAAGCTTTGCAAAAGGAGGTATCTGGTTTGGGAGATGGCGTGGTGGACGCTGTGGCTAATTCCCTAGTATGCATGCTGTGTCAGATGATTTGTGTGAGCCAACTGTGGTGATTCGGTGCCCTTGTCAGGGATTGGTGCAGAGAGGGACAGCCTGAGATGATGGGACCAATAAGGAGGCAAAGTGATGTGGGGCCTCTGGGACGAGGGACCAGCTCTCTTTCTTTCATTGGTTGGAAACAAAGAAGAACTTAAACCTCAGTTGTGCTGACCATGCTCTTGGGACCACAGGAAACCCATCTTCCTGTGAAACCAGAACCCAGGAGAACCAACTGGAAGGATAGAAAAAGCCTACCTGGTGCTGTCGATATAGCACATCACGTAGAGTGCCTGACTCGCATGCTCGAGGCCCGGGTTCAAGTCCCCAGCACTGTGTGATTGTGGAAATAAGAAAAAGCCTACCTGCTTGCTGAGAATGACAGACCCGGAGTCCTAGAGATTCTGGAACTCTGAGCCAAGGTATGAAGGTGAGAGGGCTTCTGTGTGCATGGACAGCAGCTGGGATTATCCATCCCCTGGCCTGTCTACCCAGCACCCAAAAATAGTACACAGGAAACCACAGTTGTTTTGAAACCATCCTCCCGTGGCAAGTGACTGAAACAGAGATATCGGAAACGATGAATGTCCCCAGATATCTCCATTTACCTTGCTATAAATAAACGCGGCCATAAGCAGGAGCAGGTGTAAGTAGCTGTGACCGTGCTGGATGTATGGGGAAGGCACAGGCCTGATGGGAAGCAGGGGACAAGGAACATAATGAGATTCAACGGCAGGGATTTGGGCCTTAACTCCTGCACGCTGGAGTGAAAGCAGGCACGCAGCGGAGGGGCACTCCATGAACATGATTCACTGAAATCAGAGGGTGATAAAAGGCCTTTCCTCTTGCCTTTTGCAGGGATGAATTACGCCCGAAGCTACGGAAATGTTCTTCCCAGCTTCAGATTAAGTGTACTTGTATAATAAACATTTCTGTAACACTCGGCTTCTTTAACCTAGACAGCTCAATTAGGGCCGTGTGATAAAATGCAACTTCTATGTACTTTGCAAGCACTTAGTGCGACTCAAGGCCTGTTAGCGAGAAATCTCACAGAAAATGGGTCTTGTCAAGTGTTTAAGGAAATTGAATTGGCATAGTGATTAATGAATATACGTATTCACATATATGCACACATACATACCCATAAATTCACATATGCACACATACGTCTGTATGTCTTTTTCTATTCTGCATAATCTAATTATGTTGATGTATATTAGTCTTCTTTTTGTGTGAACAGTCTTATTCATTATCTTTGATATTTACTGGAAAACTATGGGGAAACTTGAAAATTGTACCATGTTGGTACAGGTGTTTAAAGGAGGCAGTAACCCTGAAGAATCATAAAAAGTATGGAGGAGACCTTAATCCTAATCTTTAAATTGCTGTGAATTGAAAGTAGAACCAGGGAGTCCCTGAGCCAGGGTTGTATTGCTTGATGAATTTGCATATTTATTTTCTGAAGGAAAGTACATCTGAGGGGCTCTTGTAGGACTGGCTGGAACAAGGACACATCAGATGAATGTGTGGTCTGTCCACAGCACTGTGTGTGAGACATTAAAGAACCTGATTTAAATCACTCACTGCCCATTGACATTGGAAGCTCCTTCCAGCCGGTAATGCGAGCCTTCGTATGACACCATTATAGTGCCATAGATACTGCTACGATTATCTGCCGAATAAGCCTGCAATTTCTGAGGGCCTCTGAGACTAGCCCGACTTTAATCTATTCCACTTTATATTTCTGTTTCCCTTTCACTGAAGGTGTGGCGTTCCCAGATCCAGGCCAGGGGCTTCCATGGAGTTCATCTGTGTAACCGGAACTCAGCTTTTACAATTCCATTTCAAGGCTCCAACTGCCCCCGGCCTCCTTTCTCCACCATCCTCCTGCCCTACCCTCCATCCAAGCTTCTCTGCTTGTTTAGCCCTTCTGGTGGCTCCTCAGGGCTGCCCCTCCTGTGGCCGCCCTTGACCCCCTCCACACCCCCAGGAGCCTCTTCTCCTCTCCTTATTCACTTCATTTTTTCTTCTCTTATGACACATCCATTTCTGCTTGTATTATTGTTATTTGTGTACCCGCTTCCCTCCTTGGAGGGCAGAGTTGATAACTGATTCTCTGTCTTGCCGAGGACTAGAACTGGTCATTCAACTCTTATTTTCCTACTTACATGGAACATATTTATCAATAGGCCCTGCTTTCTAAGAACTCTGACAACAGTTTTTTGAATGTACGTAGATGCTTTATATACACATAATTCAATCACCCGTAATAAAACCGTAACGAGGACCTGAACCGTGATGAATGGGGTAGGAAAGGGTGCTAGTGTCTTTCTGGGGAGGGGGGTAGTGCTATTCTAGTTTAAAGAGGAATGCTCATTGACTAAACACAGAAAATTCCGAATCATGGAAAGGTGAAAAGGTTAAAGTTTTATGTCACACCATCTTTCTGGAAGGGGGTCATTCAGATAGTTGGCCTCACTTTCTCTTCACCAGATTGGGCCCGTCTCGCGGTGCAGACAGACCCTGAGCTTGTTTACCACTGCTCGGATCCAAAGAGATAAGTGGGACTGTAGGGAATTCTTTATTTGCACTTCTAATTGTTTCCTTAAATGTGACCATAAAAATTCATTCAGAAAACTGCAGCAGATTCAAGGAGATAAAATAAGACCTCAGATGGCTGTTAGTAATACAAATAACTTCAAGCGTTTTTGCAAACGGCATGTCAGCCACAATTAACAATATGATGTTTATTTTGGTGCGGAAGGGTACCCTGGGTAACCAGTCTCTCTGTATCAACGGCTCCTTTCCTAACGTCCTCGTAATTGCCACATTCTGCTTGCACAGGACAGATGGGTGCGCAGCGAGCGTTCCCAGTGCGACCATTTATGCGGCCGAGCACGCACACACCCGCCCGGCCGGGGAGCGCGGGCTGGCGGCTCAGCGCAGGGCCGCACGTGGGCGCCGGATCGCAGGCGCCGCCCAGTCACTCTTGCCAGATGGAGGCAGTTTGGGCGTCGCCTTGTTCCCAGGCCCGGTGATTGCAGCGAGGTTTTCCGCACTTAACGATTTGGGAGAAGCAGATGCGAATCCCGATTCCCGTTCTCTCTTCTCACTCGAGGAGTAAATAAGGCATGGAGATGCTGCCGAGCTCGGTGCGAAGCTAGACGAGTATTTTCTTTTCTCCCCCAGTGTTTTCTGGTGCTTGTCAAAACCTCCTGCGTGTGTGATCTAGCTTCTCGAGGAGTAAATAAGGCATGGAGATGCTGCCGAGCTCGGTGCGAAGCTAGACGAGTATTTTCTTTTCTCCCCCAGTGTTTTCTGGTGCTTGTCAAAACCTCCTGCGTGTGTGATCCTGGCTTCTGCGCGCACAGCCACGCCCGCCTCTGCCACCGGCTGGCTCAGGGGCACTGCTTGGAGACTCATTGAAATGGACTTAAAAGCTGGTCAATTAGTCCAGCAATCAATCTGCCACCTTCTCCTCTAGCCCTGCACCACAATACTATCCATAAACCATGACCGAACCAGCAGCATCCCTTTCTGATGGGGCAGAGCTTGATCGTAATGATTTATCTCTTCTAGGGTGTCTGTGTGCCCACACTCAATCACCTCGATGGCTTTGTTTTTGCCATAAACATGGAATGGTACTCTATTGGGAACATTATGTAACAATTAACCACATTTTAATTTGTCTGACAATTATGGAGACATGGTGCTGCGGTGGAGATGGACGGCCCCCCTGCCATGTTAGACTCCCAGGCCTTGCTGTTTCTCTAAGACTTATAAATAGGGAGGCTGCTTCTAGCAGTTAGGAGGCGTTTGGGCTGTGGATAACAGACCTCTTCTACTGGTACAGGCTTTGTCCTTCTTAGTTTATGGAATGGCAGAAATTTTGGTCGTTCTACCTTCAGGATCCTGTCTGGGTCCCAGGCAAGAAGAAGGGAAGGGAAGCACAGAGCCCAGTGCCCGGAAGAGAAAAGGATCTTTCTAGAATTTTCAGGTTTCACCGTATTAACCCCGTACAGACTCCTCGTTGCAATGGAATCTGGGGAATACTGTACCAAATCCGATCTTGATTCTGTACCAAGAGCAGAGGAAATAATGAGAATCAGACCTGGTCAATAATATTAACCCTATTGCTTTGGTATAGTTTTAGAATAAAAGGTTCACATGCTCGTTGGTAGGTGCTTTTCTGTTTTAGAATCTTGCCCTTGCTGAGTGGCATGTGCCCAGAGAGTAAGCTGAACTGGGGAGAGTTGGAAAGAACTGGAAAACTGGAAAGGATTTGTAGTTTTAGTCTCTGGGTCAGGTAGCTTAGAAACCAAGGACACAGAGGGAAAAGTCCTCTGGTGACTGAAGCCTGACTCCCTTCTTATTTTCATCCTTCTTTGCCCTGGATGTGGGCCTTTGTACACATTGCCACTCCATTGCCTAAGCCTCTCACCTGAGCACAGTCTATCTCAAGTATTTGTCTCCGTAGGGCCAATCAAAGCATTGGAGTGGCAGTTTGTACAATTCCCCACATCCAGGGAGCACACAAAAGGAACAGAAGGAGAGGAGGGGGAGGCGGTTAAGTGAAGAAACACATCAAGTGCCAGCAAATAGGATCTGCCCAGAAGGCAATGCTCATAAAACTTTGCTTGGTTTTATTTTTGATATTCATGATTTTGCTAAGATTACAATCCTCGATGTTAAGTTACTGTACCCCCCAAGTAGTTTCTGAGGAAAAGGCAAGTTAGTGATTGATTGCTTTAGGTGAAAAATCATCCATTGGTTTCGGACCAGATTTTTACAGTTAATTTTATATTCCAACAATTACATAAATTAATCCAGTAAATCTAACCAAGCCTACCATGATTTATCTGGATTTGTCATGAACATTAAAATGTCATCAGCATACACGGTAATTTGCATTGCCTATGATTAGAGGTAATCCTTCCCATCTCCTGTAAGGATCTAATAACTGGAGTTAATGGTTTCAGTGCTAAAACAAACAGCAGAGAATCTGAGGGACACCTCTGCTCTGTAGCTTTTGGAAGCAGGCTGGTGTGTAGAATATTTTCATAATTTTTTTTAAAAAGAATATCAACTGCTAATTCTCATTCCAAATCAAGATATTTCAAAGTAGCACAGAATACATTGTTTCATTAGGTGAGTGAGACATGTGCTCAATAAAATTGTAATTAGTTAGTATGACAAATATTTAGAATTTGGCAGTGGTAGGCCTTTGACACAAAATATTTTAAGCCATTATCATCTAAATTACTAGTTTTGAACCTATAATAGG
Source organism: Sciurus carolinensis (assembly GCF_902686445.1). NCBI lineage: Eukaryota > Metazoa > Chordata > Mammalia > Rodentia > Sciuridae > Sciurus > Sciurus carolinensis. The sequence goes on from NC_062222.1 coordinate 8,106,320, forward strand.
GAGATAACAATAGTGACAGGGCCACCATCAGCTCTAGAGGACTATGGGTGAAATAAAAAAGCTGTTCCAGGGGAGATGAAGCTCATGGCACAGAAGTTGGCAAGAAAAACTTGTGCTACTTTTTGGTCTCTAACTGTCTCCCAGTTAAATACCTGGAGCAGAGAACCTGCGTGCAATCCGACTCTACCCTAGCCCTGGATTCCTTAGCCCCGACCTTTCCCATAGCCCTCAGATTGGCCTTGGCTGGGTCCCAAAGATGACCCCTCAGGCCTGGGAGCAGCCTCTGAGGTAAGAGTGCCTCTGTGTACCTGGGGCCTTAGTCCACACCAGATGGTTTAGATCAGCAGTAGGATTTTTAGTGAATACCTTCTTTTGCATTGCCTAAATATTTGGGCTACCTTACATCAGTTTAACTTCTGGAGAACTGTAGTTGGAGTAATTGAAGTTGATCAAGCAGGTGTTCCACCCTATGTGACTAGTAAATTCCTTGGACAATGGAACTTGGGTGTGTTTCTCTGGCCGGCAATGCTTCCTGTGTATTGTCCCATATTACTGCTGAATTAAGCATTGTTTGGGTGTCTCCCTTGGCAGTCTCAAAGTCAGGAATGCAAGTTTGTATCTGGTTTCCCTTAGACTCCTCCCTGTGTGCTTTTCCCTGTTGAGTTTTAATCTGCAGCCTTTCACTACAGGAAACCATGCAGTGAGTATAACAGCTTTTCTGAGTTTGTGAGTCCGAGTGAGTAGTCGAGGCTGGCGGTGGTCTTGGGGATCCCTGACATGGAGATTATGTGACGTGTTTTGATTATGTGGATAACTGTGGCGGGTCAAGCATTTGAACAGACTTGCTTCTGAATAAGCCTGTTCTCTTGGTTCTGATTATCTGCTGAAAGCTCAATATCATCCCCTTTCCCTGCTCTCCCTTCTGTTTTTCAGTGAGGAGCATTTCTGGAATACATGGAAGGTAGATGAGAAAAAGATACTGTATTTGTGTAAAAATCGATGAGCTAAATTCCTAACATAGGAAGTTGGAAGTGCAAATTAAATCCAAAGTAAGTAGAAGGGAGGAAACAGTAAAATAAGCAAAAATAAAAGGGGACAAATAGAGGAAGGCAATGGAACAATAACTGTTTTTTTAAAAAGATCAGTAACTTTGATAAACCACTCGGACTGATCAAGAAAATAAAAATACAAATTACAGATAATAGAAATAAAATAGAAAGATTAGGTATCACTACAGATCTTACAGGATATAAAAATGCAGTAAGGAGCATTATAAACATCTTTAGCAAATAAAACAATCAATAAATTCTGTGGCAAACACAAGTACCAACATATCCTAGGGAGAAATAGAAAGATCTTAATAACCTCAGAGCTGTTGGGAGTTGAATTCATAGTTAAAAGACGTTTCACAGAGAACATTCACAACTTAAATGACTTTAAGGAAAAGTCTATCAAACACCTGGTTGAGAAATAAAATATGTCTTATACTAACTGTTTCAGAAAATAGAGGAGGAAGCATCTCCAAGATCACTTCTGAGTCTTCCCTTGTTACATGAACTAGAAAAATACATAAGGAAATAAAATTAAGGACGAATATCCTGAATGAACATAGATGCAAAAATTTCCAGCAAAATAATAACAAATCAAACCCAGCAAGAGAGAATGGCAATAAATCATGTCAATTAAATTTATGTCTCAGGAATGCAAGGTGAGTTTGATCATTGAAAAGAACGTCAGTCAATGCAATGCACCACATTAACAGTAAAGGAGAAAACAACCATCTCAACGGAGGCAGAAAAGTATTTTGACATATTTTAACTACCACATATAATAAAACTCCAAGCAACTTAGGAACTAATGAGGACATTTTCAAGTACATTAAATACATTTATGAAAGTCTATAGCTAACACCAGCTTACTGGTAAAAGACTGAATGTTTTCCCATTGAGAAACAGGAACATGGCAATGGTTTCCCTTCTTACTACCATTGTTCTAGAGGAAGTAACCAGTGTATTAGAGTTAGAAAAGTAGAAGACATAGCCAGTATAATAAAAATCTTATAGGTTGAAAAGGAACCAGTGGAATTCTTTGTATTCACAGGTGACATAATAATGAATTAAGAATACTAAGCCTTTGAAAACCTGCTAGAATAAATGGGTCTCAGGATATAAAACCTATATACAAATGTCAGTTGTTACTATATATTGGTAACAAAAATTGGAGTGGGGAATTAAAATTATATGCCAGAGCAGTTGAACAAGAGAAAAAAGTATAAGACAACCAAATTTGAAGGACAGTAAACAAGCATACTTCTGTTAACAAAAGATATGATCTCATATTCAGAAGACCCTAAAGGACCCACAAAAGAACTATTAGAACTACTAAGCAATTTTAGCAAGCTTCAAGGCACAATATCAACACAAAAATATCAGTTGTATCTCTGCACTTGCAATGAACAATTGAAAGAAGAACTCAAGAAAACAATTCAATTCACAAAACATCACAAAGGATAAAATAGGAATAAGTTTATTCAAGGCGATGCAAGATTTGCACCCCCTCAAAATTACTGAAATAATGAAGTCCTTATTAAATGGAAAGGCATCCCTTGTTCGTGGATCAGTAGACTTATTATTGTTAAAGTTGCAAATCTTCCCAAAGAAATTCACATAATTAATTCAATCTCAATGTTTTCTTCTTCTAGAAATGGAAAGGATGGTCTGAAAATCTGTATGGAATTGCGGGGAATTTCTAATAGATTTCTTTAATAATTGTATTCAAAGATGCCTTGGTCCTCTCATCCCATAGAACATTGGGCTGGTCATCTGCTACATCAATGCCTTCAAGCGGAACAGGAATTGGAGATAAATGCTTCAAAAAATCTCCACACAACTTAAAGAAGCCTACGCGTGATTGAAGGTTGTGCAGTTTTAGTAGTCTGGGAATGTTGAATGTCCCATTCAGAGTGAAAACCAAGTTGCATGTGCACATCACGGTGTGGAAGGGAGGGCATCTGTGCTGCTGTTACTCCTGGGACTCCCACCCACAGGGGTCTTTCATCTTCACGTGGTTGGGTTCTGTTGGCTGAGAGGTCATAGGTGCCAAGGGAGACATGGTTACGAAAGAAACGCAGCATTCATTCCATGGATGGAATTTGGGACTGCCCTAGACTCTTTAGGGTCCTTATGCCAACCAACGAACAGGAAAAGAGAGTTGTCATTACGTGGGTGGATAAATGACCCTGAGTTGAGAGTAGTATGTTGGAACCTATTGACTAAGCACTTCAGCTGTTTGGGTGCTTAAGTTCATAGAGTGACCTTAACTTTCACTCCTGAAGTATTTGAGCCATTAATTATCCTATCTGCATTGAGCTGTTTTAATTTTCCAGTATGGTTTACTACTGGCTAGTTTATTGGGAAAGATAAAAATTATATAAGCATGAACTAATAAACATAATTATAAAAAATTTAAGTATTATAATAAGATCATCATAAGGAGACCAAATTTAGATCAAGGGAAGATCAAGGGATTTCAGGAAGGACACTGAAAAAAAATCTATGAGATTTTTAAAAATTTGTTCTTCAGATACACATGACAGAAGAGTATATTTTGACATTGTATGTACACGGAGTATATCTCATCCTAATTAGGCTCCTGTTCTAGTGGTTGTACATGATGTGGAGTTACACCAGTTGTGTATTCATACATGAACATGTGAACATTATGTCTGATTCATTCTGTTGTCTTTCCTATTCCCATCTTTCCTCCCTTCCCTTCATTCCCCTTTGTCTAATCCAATGAACTTCCATTCTTCTCCCCCTCCCCTTTTGTGTGTTAGCATTCACATATCAGAGAGAATATTCAGCCTTTGGTTTTTAGGGATTGGCTTATTTTACTTAGCATGATAGTCTCCAGTTCCATTCATTTACCAGCAAATGCCACAATTTCATGCTGCTTTAAGGCTGAGTAATATTCCATTGTGTGTATATATATATATATATATATATATATATATATATATCACATTTTCTCTATCCATTCATCTGTTGAAGGGCACCTAGGTTGGTTATGATGAGATTTTGATGATATTTGGACTAGCATGAGAAAGGTACAGGAAAGCTTTCCAGGAGGGATGGTAGGTGGTGGAAAGTGTCTTGTGGTATGTGTACCAGGGGAACAGTGGCAGCAGATAGAGCCAAAAAAAAAAAAGGGCCCAGCCCTGGTTATGCAGGGCCTCATGCATGATGCGAGGAGTTTGGACCTGTTCTATTAGCTATGGGAAGACACTGAGTGACTTAAAGCAAAAAGATGACAAGAAGAAATTTAAGCTTTATAAAGATATTTGCTATTGAGCAGGGAGGGATTGGGGGTAAGAAGTAATAGAAGATAAAAGAAAATCGATGATGAGATTTTTGCAATGATAAGCTAAGTGGAGGATCCAGCCAAGGTGGAAGCAGAGGAGAGTGGCGTGCTCAGCTAGGGGACAGGAGGGGATGTGGTCAAAGGACTGATGGAGGGATTAAAAATATGTTCACAGATGGAGTAAATGGGATTTGGTGATGGAGAGGAAAGAACAGAAGTGCTTTGGATTAGACAAGGGGGAACAAAGGGAAGGGAGGGGCTGGGAATAGGAAAGACGGGAGAACGAACCGGACGTGACTTTCCTATGCTCATATATGAGCACACGACCAGTGAAACCCCATGTTGTGTGTGGCCACAAGAATGGGAAGTCATACTCCACGTGTGTGCCAGGTGTTAAAATGCACTCCACTGTCATGTACGACTAACAAGAACAAATAAAAAAAAGACTCGGGGACAAGCTGTGTATTGGAAATGAGGAGGAGGGTATCTAAACTCCCCATCCTGGCCTCAACATCGGATTAAGGAAGGGATCGTTTACTGAGATGAGGTGACAGGAATTCAGACAGGTGTGTGTGGAAAGATGGGGCCAGCTTTTGTATTTTTGATGTACTTAGTGAATATCGTGGAGAAGCCCAGTGGACATTTGGATCTGTGGATTCCAGCCTGCTTTACTGATCAGAGGTCATTGGCAAAAATGACCTTTGAATCCCTGAGGAGGAAAGAGGTCATCTTGGGAGCCGGGAAGGAAAGGAAGCTAAGGGGTCTAGAACCAACCTGCACAATTCCATGTGTGCGAGGACAGTGAGCAAGGTCACCAGGAGTGCTAACGGAATGGTGGGTCCAAGTTTATATCATATAACAGGCCAGCAAATTATAATCACATTGCGTATTCGTATGATTAATTGAAATAGTTTTATAGTATGTTACCTACCATCATCTTAGGGCATATAACATACTGTTGATTCAGACTCATGTGCTGCCAATGTGGTCGTTCCCTCAAGAGTTAAGAGCCTTTAAAGAGTTAAGGGTTCTAATTTAGAGTCGGAAGCTTGAGTTCAGATTCTGCTTTGCCACTTAGTAGCGATGTGGGTTTCCAAAAGGAGTAATGTCTTTAAACTCCGGTTTCACTGTATGTAAAATACACATACTAACATGTCACATAAGGATTAGAAGAGCTAATGTCGAATATCTAAACATCACATGGGTGAGTAAACAACAAATGCTTAAAAATGGTGCAGCTACTAATGTTAAGGTGTCACCGCTGTTACCTTTGGAGGCATGAGGCTGCTCTGGGGTCTCCTCCTTCCCCAGGAAACACTGCCTTATCCACTTCTCTCTGCCGACATCATTTGTTCGGACCTCAGTAATAGTTTCCTAAATCAACACTTCCTCCTTTTTATTGTCTGCAGAGCAGCCTTCTTAAAACACACGTCGAACCACTTTAGTCCTCAGTTTAGAATGTTCAGTGGCTTCTGTGTTGACTTAGGAGATCCAAACTCCTTAGCATGGTCAGGAAGCTGTGTAGCCCCCACCCACACCCACACCTCAGGCGGTGCCAGGTTCACCTTGCGGCTTGTTAGCCATGCTGCCCTGTGGGATTGCACCAGGGCCTTGATCTTGCCTGGCAGGCTGGACTCAGTTTGATCCCACAGTTTTATCTTTGGAAGTCAGTCCTCAGCGGGAACTTCTCCACATCCTGAGTTACTCTGTCTTATCGTCTTAGTTACTCATTCCCTTGTTTTCCTGTTTCTGCCTTGGTATGTGAGCTCCATCATGTCAGGGATTATCTTAACCCTTTGGGGCTGCTAGAACAAAATGCCAGAGACTGGGCAGCTTAGAAAGAACAGAAAGTTACTGCTATGTTCAAGGTCAAGGAGCTGTCAGGTTCAGGGTCTGGTGAGGTCCCAATTTTTGATTGACACCTTCTTGCTGTGTCCTTCTATAGTGAAAGGAGGCGAAAAAGCTTCTTCAGGTGTATTTTATATGAACACTAACCTCCTCCATGAGGGCTCTGCCTTTGTGATCTAATCCTGTCCTCAAGACCTGTTATGGTTTGGATGTAGGTGTCCCCCAAAAGCTCACATATGAGACAATGCAGAAAGGTTCAGAGGAGAAATGATTGGGTTCTGAGAGTATTAACCCAATCAGTGATTTAATCCCTGATGGGATTAATTGAAGTGACTAGAGGAGACTGGAATTGGGGCATGGCTTTGGGGTGTATATTTTGTATCTGGAGAGTGGAGTCTCTCTCTCTCTCTGCTTCCTGATGGTGTGAGCTGCTTCCCTCTGCTACACTCTTCCACCATGATATTCAGCCTCACCTGGAGCCCCAAGGCATGGAGTCAGCCTTCTATGGACTAGGACCTCTGAAACTGTGAGCCCTCAAATAAACTTGCGTCCTCTTTAATTGTGCTGGTCAGTTCATGTAGTCACAGCAGTGAAAAAGCTGACTAAGATAAGACCTCATCTCTTAATACTGTCAAGTTGGGAATTATGATTACAATACACATATTTTTGGGATATGCAAGCATTCAGGTCACATCATAAATCTTCGTATGTTCATTGCTTTATCCCTGGATTTAACATAGTGACTGGCATGTATTAGGTACTTAAATAAATACTTGCTTGAGTATATGAACAATTATTGCCACCCTTTGAAATTCCTGAGAACAGGATTTTATTTTGTTAGCTGTATTACTAGCATCTAGCACCTTGACCAGCACTATTCAACAATCTACCTAGTGAAAGAGTGTAGGAATAAATGAGTAAAACAGTTAATCAAAATGATTCTCTAAGCCAGGCACAGTGGTGCACACCTGTAATCCTAGCATTTTGGGAGGCTGAGGCAGGAAGATCACAAGTTCAAAACCAGCCTCAGCAACTTGGCAAGATCCTTGTATCATTAAAAAAAAAAAAAAAAAGGGCTGGGGATGTGGCTCAGTGGTTAAGCACTCCTGGGTTCAATCCCCAGTACCCTTTCCCCCCAAAAAGAAGATTCTCCAGTTTTAGCATCTCCAATAGCCAAGACCATATCCTTCATCACAAATTAAGAATATGTTAGCATATTGGAACATCAAAACCAAATCTAGAAATACTTGGATCCATTGTGGGAAAGGTGTAAAATTGGAAAGCAGCACACTCTAACCGTGAACTCCTGGAGAAGAGAGAAAGCTTTGGCCCTTTCTGTCACTGTCATCTGACTCTTGACACACACTCTATATAGCATTTTTCTCTTCGGCTGTGAGTAAAGAGGAAATACAACCATTATTAACAGCTCAACCTTAGAAGCATTTCTTCCCTAAATGCCTTCATGCCAGTTGCTCCTGAGCAGTCAGGAAACACATTGACCCACATTTCTGGTCAGGGTATTTTTTTCTGTCTCATGGTGACTGTCATTCAAACACGGTGGTCCTTCCACAGACTGGACAAACTGAAAAGGAGAGTTAATCGAAGCGCTTCCTGCTGGAACACTTGATTTGTTACACATATTCCCACACCTAATGGGGATGAGGTCATTTCAAATATAAATCGCTAGTGTGAAAGAAAATTTTCCGAATTAAAAAAAAAAATCACACCAGAGTATACATTTAGATAAAGTTCCACACTGATTTGTACTTTCTGACATCTATTGGGGTTATTACAACCTGTGTTTCTTGGTTTTATTTAATAGAGGGCAAAATCTCATGTGTGAGAATTTATATTATATCTCTCTTGGATGCACAGTTTCTTTTCTCTCAAATCTAAATTCAGGTGTATCGTGGGATTTCTTTGACTTAAACTGACTTGAGTGTGTTAAAACTTTATAGCTACTGCTACAATTTTAGGATTTTCTGAGACTTAAGTCTGATTCTGGACCCTATGTCTAAAATGTTTTTCCTTGTTAGGAGAACACCTAGTCCCACACCTGCCTGAATTGACAGGTGTGTTCCAAGGATTAATGATAATGTTTAAGAAATACAGAGTTCTGTGGATGAAATATGTTTCTTTGGCTCAAAACATTAGTGAGCCAGCTGAGTCTTTGCAGTGATAAAAATTGAATCAAATGTGTTTACCAGACCGGTGATTTCAGTGTGAATGCTACCTGTACATTTTCATCTGTCTAGCATACACATGACTTATTCACACTTCTCGCAGATGCAGTGGGATGAGAACAATGAACTTGAAATTTAATAACAGTTAATTTGTCAACTACTTCATCAGAACTATGGCATAAAAGACCTCAAAGCTTTTTTGGTAGATTTAGCACTGGCACCATTGTGATAGAGCTGAACCTTCTACATAACATAGTCCTCTCCTATCACTCTGCCCTCTTGGTGGAAATTGCCTCCTTCCTTGGCGATTCTTCTGCTTGACTTTAAGACCAATCTATATGATAATGTTTGCCTGAAGTCCTCAGCCTGGCGCACCTTCCCGCACCTCTCCTGGGCTCTTTTATCACTGTCGGTGTTTTCTGCATTGATTCAATGCTCTATTGTACATGAGCCATGGAGGACTGTCTCTCTTTGGATTCTGAAAATGAATTTTTTTTTTAATGTTTAACAAAGCATCATGCATGCAAACAGGGATGTAATTAGCATCTCTCAGATTATCAATTAGTCGCAGCTGGAGGCTGTATCAATTTCTGTAGATCAATTAATACAGAGAATCAGTACTTTATTGGTAGTTCTGGGCTTTGCCCACTGCTGCATAGACTTACAGTGAGATATTCTAGAACCATTTTGTTGATGTTCTGCAGATTGCCTTCAGGATAGTGTAGGAGGTTTTACTGGTCTGAAGGAACTCAAGTAACTTTTAAAGTATGAAATATTTTGGGGACTATTGTGGTCTAGGAGAATTGGCCTCCCCACATACTATTTTGATGGACATTTTGGTCATGAGAAAAGAAAAATTAACCAGGCACCGTGACTCACGCCTGTAATCCCAGTGACTCAGACAGCTGAGGCAGGAGGATCAAGAGTTCAAAGACACCCTCAGCATCTTTGTGAGGTCCTGTTTCTAAATAAAATATAAAAAGGGCTGGATATGTGGCACAGTGGTTAAGCACCCTGGGTTCAATCCCCAGTACCAAAAAAAAAAAAATTACATGTGGATAAAATAAGTATCTAGCAAAAAGTTATCATCATTCATGGAAATAAGCCAAAAGAGAAATTTAAAAATCTCATTTCAGTTCTTTAGAACATAGTTGATTTGTTTTAGGTTGTTGATTTAACAAAGTTTTCTTTGGTTAGCTTTTAATAAAATGTTTGTATTGTACCTGTAAAATAGTTTACATCGTTGAATATTATTATCATACTTAATAATATTATCAAATATTTATTGAGTTACTTGCATAATTCTTGGCATACAGTAAGCTTTAAACAAGCAATTCTTGGATTCATTAAATTATATAGAATAAAATTAATTTTTAATGTAGAAAGATAGCACTGAGGTGTGTTTGGAGCAAAATGCAAACAATGCTTCTAAAATTAAAATCTACCTACTGTGTTTATTCTAGATCACATTCTATTCAAACAGTTGTATTTTGGATTCAAATACCGCCCATGTTTTTCTCTTACTTCAGCCTTTCAGATCAACTGAATACACATCTATGGAGAATAAAGTCAGGAGCTTGAGGTGGAGACTCCTGGAGGCTTGGCCACAGTGCCAGCCTCCCAGGGCTGGGAGACCTCAGGCTGGGAGACCCCTCTGGGTCTAACATACTTTGCTTCCCTGGGATTTCTGAGTGTCTCCCATAGAACTCGAAGTCCTTCTGAGTTGTTCCATGGAACAAATCTCCAATCAATGGGAAACGTTATCTGCTGTAGCTCCCTTCGGCTGAGTCCTAACACTCATTAACCTTTTAAAGCTCCGTGTGCCTAAAATAGTGTTGCTACAATGCTTACTGAAATATATTTGACCACGGAATTCTTTTGTCCAAAGTTTCATCACTATACCAAGGATCTAATGTTCTTATCAGCATATTCTAAGCAATATTGTCTTAAGTTGCTCTCAGTAATTTATGTAGATTGTAAAAGCAAGATGAAGTTAAAAAATGCAAATTTTGGATATTACAAAATGTTGGAGGTGTGCTCATGATGGAGGAAGAGGAAGCAAACAGGGGGTTACAGGGTGATGGAGATCAACTTCAAGCAGAAGTATGCTATTTAAAACTATTAACAATCTGGGCACAGTGGCACACACCTATAATCCCAGCAGTTTGGGAAGCTTAGGCAGGAGGATCATGAGTTCAAAGCCAGCCTCAGCAAAAGCGAGACAGTAAGCAACTCAGTGAGACCCTGTCTCTAAATAAAGTACAAAATAGGGCTGGGGATGTGGCTCAGTGGTCAAGTGTCCCTGAGTTCAATCCCTGGTACTCCCCCCCAAAACTCCCCCAAAACAAACAGACAAACAAAAAAACTACTGACAAGAGCCATAGGTAAATATTTAGGGATCTCTTGATGCAGAGGTTATTGTCCATAGTGATTCAGAAATAAAATTCATGTGAACCAAAGAGGCAAAGATGGTTAGGGTAATTTAATTTGTAACCCAAATGGAATCTATGTGAGATAAAAACAGTGAAGAAAAGCACAAAATTACAACACTGGAAGAGGTCTTGGAAGAGTCAATTCCATCTTTATTCCATCTCAGAAGTTCTCCACTAAAAATAAAACAATTCCTTTGTTCATGAGTTTTTCCAGTTTTCCTAACTATTATGTCATGGAATTCTAATACCTAATTCAAATAACATCACTGAAAATTTGAGGCTGTTTCCTCATGCCTTGCATACCCATCTACTGTCACCACGTGGAATTGTGCCAGTGTTCACCTGAATTCATTAAGTCCCTCTCTTCCTACAGAGAGGGATTGAAACTCTGAAAACTTTCAAAATCTGAAGTGCCAAAAAAAAAAAAAAAAAAAAAATCTGAAGTGCCACTTCTGTCACAGAGAAAATGGCAGCAATATCTTCTTCATTTCTGACTGCAGTGTTTTCAGATGCTCCCATACAAAACAAGGGAAGACTACGTAAGTGCCCGTTCACTGGGAAGAGGACAGAAGAGGTTTTTCAGCAATGTATTTGATAAAGAACTGGGATTTCTCTCAATATGGCCCTTGGAAACACAAAGGTAGTTTATGTGAGTTTAAGTTACTGACTTAATAACTGCCTGGTCGACAAAGTTAGGTGGCATGTGGATTTTTCAATTCTCTTTCAAGTCAAGTCTCTGGTTAGAAAAGAGGGACTTTGCTGGTGTCAGGTGGTTCTTCAAGGACAGGAAAAGCTGCTTGGAAAGCAGGCACAGGTGCTCTGAAGGGATTCTGGATTGTGACTCTGTTCCCAGAGTGCTTTTGAACACGCATGAAGAATGTATTCATCTGCCTTCAGTTCAATAATTAATGCCGCTATTCCTGCAGCTACTGTTAGAATAACAAATACAGGCAACTTGAGACTTTAAAGGGACTTCATTTAAGATGCTTTATTTCATGGCACACGTTGGCTTTGATGGATATATTGTTCTAAACCTTATAGTCACATAAAATGGAGAGATCCTTTTAAAAATTTTGTGGGCATTTTTGTGACCTCCATAAAAGAAGAGATCATACACTATTTGGCAGAATATTTTATTAAATTTTTATTCATCATAAAAGGGAGAACAAAGCATTGCACTGATTCTCCCAGCATGATGGAACGCAGCTCTGATTGGAAGCTAGATGATTCTTTGCCCTTAATATGGAAGATAACTTCACCTTCAGAGCTATCAAATTATTTCATGCCAACCTTGGTGCTCTTCAGGGAGATTTAACTCCAGAATTTCACCTGAATTCTATGAAAATCCTGAAATCAAAGTAGCTTCAAAGAATCAAAGTAGGTATTTTCTCTGGAGTTCTGTTTCTATGAATTTCTGGCTTCATGGTGGCTGTTTCTCAGCAGCTTCTCAAAAGTGCATTCCTTTGTATATAAAGGGCGTTTACTTTATATATAAAGTATGTATCCAGAGGTCATTTTCTGGACGTCATTTTCTACCTCTCACCAAATTACCTACCAGATTGTTCCGCTTACATTCAATATTTTATAAAGGAAATCTAACTTTAGCTTTATATTTGTAACTCGATGTTTAATTTATTCATCCTCTTCTTTGTTGCTGTACAGGGTATCAGTTCTGAAAGAGACCTTTGAGGCCATGTGCTCTTGGTCACCATTTTTACCATTGTGATGAAGTTATTTGTGTGTCTCAGGTCACACAATGTACTGTAAAAAGAATATAAACTAGATTTCGGACAACCAAAATCATATGTGATCACAGACTATTGGAATGCCTATTTTGAACCTAAGAAATAATTTCAAAATCCACTGATCTGATACTCAGCAAGTGTTGAGCACATGGTAAGTTTTTGCCCCATATTCGTAGACCTGAAAGAGTAAATAACATCTGTCAAGTAACAGCTGACTTAAAAATCGATTTTTGTGCATTTGTTTCATTTAATATTATAAATCATTCTCTATTCATTTCTTTTTAAATATATTTTTTGCATAAACTAACAAACTCATTTTTTCAGCATAAATTCATAAACTTAACCTCTTCTAAATGGAGTTGAGGAGTCAACCATAGTCATCTCTCAAGGTCAAGTATAGTATTTCTCAAATGCCCATTACCCCTGTGCTGGCCTGGTTGGTAGGACATATTCATTCACAAATACTGAAGCCAGCCTTCCCTGAGTTGGGTGATAATATTCTTTTCACATTTGGGAGTGTCTGAGAGTGAAAAGATAAAAAAATTACCCAAATGCCAACTAGTTCTTTTTAATACCCAAAATTTTATCTAGGCCAGTATCATTCATTTCACATGTATCTCAGAAAATTTGAAAACCAAATTTTAATCACAAGTTTTTATTTTTGGGTCAAAGAAATTTATAAATGCACTTTTTTTTTCTGTTAGAAAATAATAGTCTAGCAATGACTTGTCAAGGTCATCTCTGGAACAATGACATGTAGGGTTTTGATAGACTTCTTTGATTGTTGACTAACATTTATTACAAAGAATGGAGAGCTTTATTTTACTTGTCTATTTGTGTTGGAGTTTTAAATATCTATCCATCATGCAAAGAGCATTTATTATTTAAATAAAATCTAACTGATTCCAGTAACATGGTGGAATCATCCATCTTTGTGTTAGTGTCTTAATGAGGACATTTATAATGTAGTAATAGAGATGGATAGTTAAAGAGGTATCGATCTCCATAATATTTTATTGGAATGTAATCTATCTTTCAAATTTTGTATCATGTCTGATTTTTAAAATCTTGGTGCTAAGTATCATGATTGTTCATTAACCCACTTCTATTTCTCTCTGCTTTTAAATTTCAAAAATACCATAATTAATTTCTCTCTCAAAACTGTATTTCTTATCTCTCAGATCCCTACTTTATGACATCTTCAGCATCATCAGTTTCAAAACCTAGATGGACCATGTTGCGTTCAATTTGCTACCACTCAGTTGGAATGAATACTATTACAGCTTTTAAGTCCTTTATACCTTACTCTGCTGTTCTCTTTCATTTTCACATAACCTAGTGCTCAAGCTTTGAAATAGATCCTGTTATGTGGAAAGAGTCAATTAATTCACACTTTGATCTAATGAGATAGGCTGTATCCTTGGATAGGATTTATGGGCATGACAGTAAAGTCCCTCACTCTATCCCAAATAGAGTCTTCCCAGTTCAACAAGCTGTTAGGCATTTGGAACTCTTTTCTGGCTTTCTATATGTGGCTTTTCAGCCTAGCTTTCCACACTTCCATGGTATAAATTATCCACTTTAGAATCTAAAATGTGCTTGAGATATTTCTGAAAATGATTCTCAGTGTAGACAGGATTTAATTGAAGATGGAGCTGTAGATCAAATGCATTCTCCTGAATGGTCATCAGATGTCTGAAACACCAGGCAGTGGCTGGCTGCTTCTCAGCTGAGCGCCTGTTAAAGCTCCTGGCTGTGTATGCTGTAATACCAGCCAGCTGGAAGGAAGGCATTCCCTGACTGACTTATCAATCACATATTCTAGGGTGGACCTGCTCCTTCTATGCAGTAATTTCATTGCAGTTTCTTTAAAAAAATTAGTCAACCCATCTCTTTTTAACCCACAACTTCCTTTAACCTCTCAGATGTACTCGATGGACGATAGTATAGAACAACACAGTTCTGAATTTAGAGAGAGATTATATTCTGAAAGATGAATTGCAAGTCATTGATTGAAAATCTGTTTCCCCACCCAAAATGATATTGCCCTTATTGCTTAGGTTTATTACTACCCTAACATAGTACCTGGGACAGTATAGGTACCAAATAAAATTTGTGGAACAAATGGCTAAATGCAAAGTTCACAGTAAAATTGATCCCAGTGTAAGATAACGATTCCTATGAGGAAATGCTTTCAGAGTCCCACTCTGATGAGATGCCAGTCCAGGGGCAGGTACACTACACAGGAGCAGAAGAGGTCTTTCCAGTTGTCACTGCGAACAGAAACTTCTCTGGTCCAGCAGGGTGGGTCTCTCTGCCCCTGTGCTCACAGCTGGCCTCTCTCCTCCCGTCCTACTATCCTGCAGGTCCCATGAATTTGCTTCCTGCTTCCCCGACCCTCTATGTAGTTTCGCGGATTTTAATTAAACGGCCACTCCTGAAATAAAGAGGAAAATGATTTCTCAAGACTTCGTTCCCTCCCCCTTCCCATTTGTGCTCATGATGAGAAAGGATAGCAAATATTTAAAAAGAAAGAAGACAACAGAAGCCCCATAAACTCCCTTCTGTATTTCCCCTTTATATTTTCTTTTCTAGTTGTTCATAACAAAAAAAAAATACAAGTTTTGTACAAATTTTAAAAGACAATGTTTTTTACTCTCAAAGGACAATGAAAAGATTTTTCTTTTAAAATGTTTGTGGTTAGGCTTTTTTGGGCCCTTGATCAGGCTTGGGCCAGAGTCTGGGACTTTTTAAGTCCTCCCAGACTGTGTCAGGTAATCTGGGCCAAATGGATGCCGATTAAAACCCTCCCTGAAGCTCAGTGGCACGCAACAATGGACGATTCTCTCGCTTCTGCAGTTGAGATCTGCTGGGGACTCAGGGATGGAGGTGGGGCTTAGTGAAAGGCTGGAGGAGGTTCCGGTCTCTCC
This sequence comes from Sciurus carolinensis, assembly GCF_902686445.1. Classification (NCBI taxonomy): domain Eukaryota; kingdom Metazoa; phylum Chordata; class Mammalia; order Rodentia; family Sciuridae; genus Sciurus; species Sciurus carolinensis. The sequence continues at coordinate 8,121,817 of NC_062222.1, forward strand.
AGGTCCTCTCTTCTGGGATCAGTGGGCTGTCCAGGATATGTTCTTCGCCTGCTCACAATAGAGTGCAAGAGAACAAACCTGGTGGCATAGCGCTTCCCAAGCCTTGGCTTGCTTATATCCCAGGGGCTGAAGAAGTCACGGGTGGGACGGAAATGCCTCACTTTGCAATAGGAGCCGCAAAGTCACATGGCAAAGAGGTGACCCAGGAAGAATGTGGCAATGAAACAACAGTGCAACCCACCACCCAGGTCCAGAGGGAGAGCGTGTGCTATAGCAGGGATGCTAATAACTTGGCATCTTTTAAAACCAATGTTCTCTAAATAAATGTTTAGCATTTATTTCATGGAGGTGGAGAGAAATCAAATGTCTATTAGAACAAATAGTGCAGAGAAAGTGACTTAGTAATTTATGTTTCCTTGCCAAACCAGTGTCAATATTTTGAAAGAAAACAAAAAAACGGTAAAAATAGTGTGACTGTTAAGAACATATTGAGCCAAGTTGCTTGGATTTAAATGCCAGCTCTGTCACTTACTGTGTGACCTAGGCAAGATCATTTGCCTCTGTCAGATATAATGATCACTAAGAGGAATGCCGTTCTCTCTTTAGCTTTCTTTTCCATATGCAAAGTCAGACAACTTCTTAGGAGGCAAAGAATTTAAAATTTAGGCATAAAACATAGTGCTCCTCACTCAGCTCTATCACTTAGCTCTTGGAATTTCACATGGTTGCAACTGACTTTTATCTGCCTACAACTGCAAATGTTCATTAAAACGTCCTCAGTAGAGCTAGCCCTGCAGTAGGGGGGCTGTTTACTTGAGGGCATGGTAAGTCTGCTAAGGATGATTTTTCAAGTCTCAACATTTATTCCAGTTCCATTTTAGCACCTTTACAAATCAGTCCCTCATTTGGCTATTGGCATGACTCCCTGTAATTCTGATCTGGTTCTTCTGGTCCCAGAGAAGAGGCTAGAGCTGAATTGGTTTAAGAATCTGACCAGTCAAGAAGGAAGGGCAAATCCCTAAGAGGTTCTGCAATATCACATAAGGACACATAAGTACGGAGCTACTGGGTGGGACCAAAGCTTCCATAAGTTGTTTGAAGTGGGAAGTGAGATTGCAAAAGACGTATTTGAATAATGAAGCTAAATCACTGTGCAAGAAAGGAGGGTTTGGTAAAACACAGATGTAAGCATTTCTGTGTGGGATAGGAACATCTGGAACCAGGGTTGGATTACTAGGGACAACAGAAGAGGCTGGTCACATTTTCAATAAAAGCAGGGGAAGATTCTAGTTTTTGTGACTCTGCTTTTAATGATTATTTTTATTTACAAATCAAATGTGGATTAACTTGAAGAAAAGCGTTTCTATTTTAGGTCATATATATCCATCTTCACTGAGAGAAGAGTTTTTTTTTTCTTATCAAATCATTGATCAATCTCTTTGAAGTTAGCTAGACAATAGTTCATTGTAGTATGTGCCACGATTGAATGTTTTCCTATTTCTGGATATTTTGGTTCTTGCTACGTTTTACTATAAAATGTATGTTTTTAACATATTTGTGCATAAATTGTCATCAATGTGCATAATCAGTGGGTCAAAGGTATACACTTTAAAGGCTCTAATACATATCCCTAGGTGGTGTTCGTTTATAAGTCTTGTGACTTGGTCCAGGGTTGTGGGGTCAATAAGAGAACATAAAATTGGGGGCTGCTTGATATCTTCTTCTGACCTAAGTATTTTTTATTCTTTTTACTGTTTCCTTGGACTCTTCCTGATCTTGTGCCAGTGTTCTTTGCAAAGAAGTTGACAAGGTGGAGCACGCTGCTATTTCAAAGGATCTCTAGGGTGCTAGGAGCACAAGAGGTTCTTCAGCAGCTTACTGCTTTGGTGATGCGAGGCTACTGTTGAAGCAGGGAAGAGAAGGAAGTGTGGGGCCACGCACTGAGTCAGGAGCACCGCCAGATTAGTTTAGGATTAGCCCTCCGGATCCAGCGAGCCACACATCTAGGCAGAGGAGGAGGAAGCACTTGGTGTCTGTTGCCTGCCAGGAAGAGTGGATCCAACTGGTCAGCTCTCCAGCCTCCCTTCAACAAATGTGAGCACCATCGGTGAGCTGAATGCCAATGAGGTCAAGTCAGTGGGCACCAGGAAGGGGCTTCCAGGCAGGGTGGGGAAAGAGGAGAGCGCTGGAGTAGAAAGGGCGTGGAAGGAGACCATGGGCAGCGGCCCTGTTGGGGAAAGTTGAGTGACAGGTGGAGAAAGTTCAGTTCATTTTTTTCTATAGTTGCTGAATATTTCTTTGATGCTGCAAAGGAGATCTAAATTGCTTTGTTTTCAGTTGCCTGGAAAAAATTGGCCTGGATTCAGGTGGGTTACCAAGATGACCGGGAATATTTACCGTGGTGCTTTAGGAATTTAAATGGGACAGAAATTCAAGCAGCGGCTACTCTGTTGTTGTCATTGAAATCTCATTATATTCCAGGTTGATATGATCAAGAGAAATGCTATAATTTCAGAAATTTACAAACTGTTCAAAGATGTGTGATATAGATAAAATTTTGTATTTTGAGTGATTGTCACAAGCTGCACTATTTTTTTAAGTTGAACATTTTGTACATTTTGATAATTATATGTATTTATGAATATCAAAAGAATAACAGTGATTTTTATAAGAGTTTCTAATTAAAGTCAGCTAATGACACAGGATTTAGAGCCATTACCTATTTGGCAAGCTAACATTCTAAAAGCTTGAAGAAAAAAACCAATTTGTATAAGGAAAGAAAATCACAGTCGATAAGCAGACTGTTAGTCAAAGGCTTTATTATTTCAGTGATGATTGCAATTAGTTGTAATTATTTTTTAAGAAATTAAGTATCCTGATAAATGCCCATTTAATTTTCTTTCATGGGCATAAGACTTTCCTTTTAAGTAAGAATGCAGCTTTATTAAGTAAATGATACAAATGCACCCTGGTTTCATAGCAAATTAACAGTGAAAAATGAGAAGTTTTGGATTTCCTGAATGTATGATGTTTACTGTGCCTCTGTGACACAATGTATATTTGAAACAGTGTGATACAAGTGACCCCGAGGCATGACTGGAGTTTTAACCACCGGGCTGGAGACCAGGGTAGCTTGATTTCTCCAAGATGCAGATGCAGAGAGTCTGGCTTCCTAGACTTGGTGACCCTGTGCGTCCAGCCGACCTGCTGAGTTGTGATGAGTTCTTTTAATACCTGGGAACAATCGGTTCCTGAAATGTCACAACTAGAGATTTTTATGGTGTCACTGAAGGTGAAATGAAACATGAAGCGATTTCAGGGGACTCTTGCCTGTGCGTGGGCTGTGACAGGAGCTTAGGGGCTGGTGTGGTGTGCCTGCCACCTTGGTCTGCTGGGCCTGGCCCTTCGTTTTCTCTGTATCCCTCACACTTTTGTCCTCCTGAATTCATACTGGAAGTACTCCAGCTATTTATTACGACTTTTAAGTCCTGTTCTGAAAGAGACAGCATACTGAACATACCCATTTATTTTAAAGTAGACGAGTCACCATTTTTACCATCTGTATGTATCTCTTCCTATCACATTGTGTACCTTAAATCTACACAATGAAACTTATTTTAAAAAATTAGATAATGATCTAATGGTTAAGGAAAAAATGAAGAAAAAGTAGACCTGAGACACATCAAGTAAGATACTTGGGCCAGCATGCATTAATCAGAGGCAAGATGGGGAATAACTGGCGAGGTTCGGTACTGTCGGGTGGGATAAAGAACGTCAAATACGATGTCATTGTAGGAATCAAGAGGCGGGAGAGAGTGTCGTGCTGAGAAGTGGTTAGGAAATGTCGAGTTTTGAGTTGGGTGCTCAGGCTCCAGCAGAATTTCTATCAACAGGAGGAAGGGGAGCACCAAGAGGGACAGAGCAAAGTTAATCAGGCCCAGGTCCTGCGCCCTCGGACGCACCGGCCCTGTTCATGTTGGTGCACTTCTGAGCCGAGTTCAGAACAGATGTGGAGTCGTGGAGTTCGTGTCCTTACCCAGAGGTGATCTTAGAGGTGGAAACGCCAGGCCCAAGGAGAAAGCCCACAGGATTTGAAGAGCGGTTTCCTGGCCATTAGGAAGTCTGAACGCAGTCTGCGCGCGGTGGCTGCACCATGGCTAAGCGACTGAAGGCCAGCCATGTCTTGTCTCCTCATTTGCACAGTGAAGTTGTCAGCCGGATTCTCTTTGAGGTCCCTTCCAACTCTGGGCTCCATGAAGTGGCGCTGAAGTAGACTGGGGCCAGGGTTTCAGGACAGGCAGACCTCTGGACACCTTTCATTCATGTCCACGCGACTCTTCTGTGTGCTGGAGACGGAGCTGCCCGCGCACTCCCGGAAGGCAGGGTTGCACTGTGGTCATTGTATCTGCTACTTCAGGCTAACTAGATGGTTCCGCTTGGAAAGCTGATCTAAGAGCTTTCCCTTTTGGTTACTCTGCAAGAAGAATGAGGTTACTTTTACTCTTTTAAAGGAGAACCCTTTGAGAGTAAAATGCCTTTAATGTTTCATAGAGTTGAACCATTTTGAAAATTCCAGAGTGCATTATTCTTATCATGGCTTAGCAGGCGTCCCTGGGTCAGAAGACTCTAAATATTTAATGTGAAACTCACAAGGATTTGTCTGTCTTTTCCTCTTAAACCGGTTGCATCCTTAATATTTCTTAAGACATATATGTGTATTCAGATTTATAAAACTTTATAATCTAAATTTGGTTCTACTGTCAGTATCAACTCACATTTATTAAACACCCACTGTTTCTCTGGCATTGTATTATGCCTTGGAGACTCTGTATATTAAGATTTTTCTCAAGGACTCTGCAATCATCTTTTTAATGTTAGAAATAGGAACTGATGCTGTGAGATAATAGTAACATCCAGTAACACAGAGGTCATTGCAAGGTTTCTATTCTTCTATTATCATCTGATACACTGCATTTATCTACATATGTGCAATGATCTTATTATATATTCATTTTCTCCTTTATTTAAATGTGGCAGCTGTAACTAATTTGGTTATCAACCACCTGCTGTGTTGTATGCATCTCTATAAAACTTTATTCTACAATATGTAATATATCTAAAAATATTCAGAAGTAAATCCATCATCATTAACTTGTCATATACAAATGGCAGCCTCATAGAAATAAAAACTGAAAGCAAGATGAACTGTGATAGTGTTGCCTGAAATGAGCCCTAAATCTGCAAGTGACCTGGAAAGAGGGGGCAGGGCCACACAAGGGAGCCAGGGGAGGTTCCGGGCCTTTGTCTTTGTGTTGCTATATAGATCGCAATGTTGATAGGGGTCCCTGTCTCCAACTGGACCGAGGCAGACTCGGAGGTTCTTCTCTGTCTCCGTGGAGGGTACGGTGGGGAGCCGTCACGCCTCTGCTGTGTGTGATGTGAGATCTAGCTGCGGAGCTCTGGACTTGAAGTGAATGATATTAGAACCTTACACCTGAGGGCTCATCCCTATCACCTTAATGAGCTGATTCTTCTACAGGTTGGCAGTGAGGATTCCAGCAGTCAAATCCAGTTGCTTTTTAAATTTTTTATCCTTTATAAATAGCTCTCATGCAGGCTCTGAATACTCTTGGACATTCTTTCTTTTTAAGATAAAAATGTCTTTGTCAAAACACTCTAATACTTTTTATTTTTTATTTTTACAGACTGCATTTTGATTCATTGTACATAAATGGGGTACATAATTTTGTTTCTGTGGTTCATGATGTAGATTCATACCGTTTGTGTAATCATACATGTACATAGGGTAATGATGTCTGTCTCATTCCACCATTTTTCATACCCATCCCTCCCTGTCATTTCCCTCTACATAATCTAAAGTTCCTAAATTCTTCTTTCACTCCCACTCCCCGACCCCCATTATATATCATCCACTTATCAGGGATAATATTCGGTCTTTGGTGTTTTTGGGATTGGCTATTTCACTTAGCATGATATTCTCCAATTCCATTCATTTATCTGCAAATGCCATATTATTATTCTTTATGACTGAATAATATTCCACTGTGTATATAAACCACAGTTTCTTTATTCATTCCTCTGTTGAAGGACATCTAGGTTGGTTCCACAATCTAGCTATTGTGAATTGAGCTGCTATAAACACTGATGTGGCTGTGTCACTGTAGTATGCTAATTTTAAGTCCTTTGGGTATAAACTGAGGAGTGGGATAGCTGGGTCAAAAGGTGGGCCCATTCCAAGGTTTCTGAGGATTCTCCACACTGCTTTCCAGAGTGGCTGCACCAGTTTGCAACTCCAATGGAACATACAGCTAAGAAAAGAGACAAAGAAAGCTACAATCCTACCATTTGGAGGAAGCCACTTTTGACAGTCCGTGGCGCTGGGGCTGCCCTGGTTCCCTCGCCTCCTTTCCTTTCTTTTTGCGTTGGTTCAGCGGTAAAACACCTCGTAAGGAGTCAGCAAGCCATGCTTGTCTCTTCCAATTTACAGTTCAGGCTCTTTTTGGCAGACGGAAGCACGTGGCGCCTGTGGTCTGAGAAGCGCTTGGCTAGGTGGCTTGGTCATCTGCAGGCCTCTTGGTGTGCGCTTAGACCAAGGTGCTGAGTGCCCTGCTGAGTCGTCTGGGCTGTCTTGTGGGCCAGGCGCCATTGTGCTGGTGGCCCCCAGCTGGCTGAAAGGCCTTCACGCTGCGCCTTCCTGTGCAGCAATCTCGGTGCTGCTCAAAGCTCCTGCTCCAGATTCCTTTCCCTCTTCAAACACTCTTTCCTCCCTGTTCTTCCCCTGGCTGGCTTTGCCTGTCGGGGAGGGGAGGCAATCTGACGGTAAGTATGGAATGGCTGCTGGGAGGGTTTGTTTTTGCTGCTACCTGCACACTAGCAGCAGGCGGGAGGCCAGTAGGTGGGGAGGGCTCTGCTGGCCTCCGAATGGAGTGGTTTTTGTCCCCCAGTTGTCTCTGTCCAGCTTCTGGAGACTCCTCTGACCTGGAAGGCCGGCTGGGATCCTGGAGCCTGTGACAGTGCCCAGGGTGCCTGTCTCGCTCTCCTGCCCTGCTCTCCTGTTCCCACACCGAGGAACCGTTCCTTCCAAGTCCCTGGCTGTCTGAGGTCTCCTTGCTCTTGGTCAGTGTTTTTTTGGGCCGAAGCCTGGCAAGTTGACCAAGGCTGCCAACCAACTGCAGTGGCTGGCTCTGGGTCTGAAACTCCACCCGGTTGCGCCCTCTCTTGGGTCAGCTTCTCGGTTCTCCAGCTTCATGGGGGAGTGCCGAGGGGTGGGGCTGGGAGGAGACAAAAGGACAAGGCTCTTCTCCATGGGCTCCAGGTACTGACCTCCACGTTTGCCCTGGATCATTCTTCCCTTCTTCCGGTTTTATCCATTGTCTTTATAAAGACTCCTAAGCCAATTGTGTCTCTTTTTGGTGCCAGAGCAATAGACAGGGGGACCCTAGGGTAGGACCTCCTGTGAAGTTAGTCTTCTCAGTTCTCAGCTGTCCACAGCAAGGACAGATTAGCAGGAATGAAAGAGAAATCTCCTGTTTCAGTTTTATAGCATAAACAAACAAACAAACAAACAAAAACCACTTGTGTGTTACCTTGGCATAATTTTAATTGCTAAGTATTGCTACATAGTGTCCTATTATCTGTGCCATTCTGTGTTACACATTTTCCTTTTTTACTTATTATATCTATCCCCCCATGATTTTAAAATTATAAACAAAGATAAATATTTAACTGTTGGGTTTTTAAGTTCTAGAAGTCATGTATCCCTCATTTAAAAATTACCTCTTCTCTAGTCATTAAAAAAAAAAAAAAATCTATGTTTTAAAAGACCTTCCTTCTTTCTTTTTAGACCACGAAACTGGTTCTTGATCTTCCTCGTTTCCTTTCAGTCTGGTCTCTCCTTTGCAAACCTCGTTTAGACTCACGGCTTCCACTCTCACTTCATCCATGAATTTCTGGACCTTTATCTCCAGTGACGGGTCCTCTTCCATATCTCCGTCCCCCGTATAAAACTGTCTGTTGAGCCTCTATCTGAGGGTCATTTGCCACTGTATTTTGCAAGATATTAGGATTTATTTAATTGTATTTTTATTATTGCTTGATGAAGCATGACATGGGGACCTACTCAGTGCCTGGACATGGAACCAAACATGCCCAGGAGGGCACAGCAGAGTGACTCGGGACGCCTTGACTTTGCTGTTTAACTTTGCGGTATTGACCCAGTAGACTTTTAAGCTCATCGGTGCCAAATATTTAATACACAGTGAAATAAATGAGTAAAAGAAGAAAAACAGACTAGCAACTCCAAAGGCCAGTTTTGGAAAATGAACAAATCTTGGGATTTTCTAGGAGACCTAAAAAAATCAAGAAAGTGCACCCCAATCTCCAGCCTCTAAAATACTGCCTGGGACAACACTTTTGAATGTCTAAGAACTTGAACATATAAAACTTAAATGTACAAAACTTAGAAATTGACCATAGCCAAAACCGTACATATTAACATTAGTTTTTGACAAATAAATTATGAATAAATTGAATATGCTTGATATACTGTAGACTTACAAATTCTGGGAAAATGGGACTTAGAAGAAATCAAGGCTACAAAACAAACTACCAAACATACAATAACAAGAAAAATAAAACTGAAAAATAAAACCCAGAAAACACAATGACATATGTCATAATTCGTCATATTTGAAATATTAAAACAAGACGATTAACAAAGAACATTTGAATATAGGATTCAAATACAAAGGTTGATCTTATTACAATTTCAATTAAATAGAAATAAATAGAAAAACGTGAAATAGATGGCACACTCTATAGAGAATTGATTAAAGAGCTAGGTTTGGTATGGTGAGATTTTTCCAGATAATGCTTTCCTTTTGAAATCCACTGGGACGCCCAATTTTGATGAAAATATTGCTATTCATAGACATCCTGATGCTCTTAATCATGCCTTGATGTAATACATCATCGCTGGGTAAGAATCAGCAGGGCAGAAGCATTCTGCATTGGCACTGGATGCAGTGGCAAGTCTAGATAACCCCTGAGGCACAACTGGTGGGGAGGCTTATGTCCCAAGAGTGAGGGAGTCCTCAGAGAAGCTGAGTGGGACACCCGAGTCCTCCATGTGGACCTTGCCACCAAGAAGGCAGGGCAGAGTCTAGAGTGAGGTAGCCAGGACCAGGGAGACGGCATACAGGGTATCTGGAAGTCAAGGTCCTCCAAGGGGATGGGGCATACTCTAGACCCTGAGGCTGCGGGTCAGGTGTTGAGGGATGGGGAAGTGATTTATTTTGTCTCAAGACAAATATGGTCGGAGAATTGGTTGGGACTGAATGAACCATGCTCAGCTGTGGGAATTGAGAGGTCACAGAACAGGAAAATAACTTCCCGCTCAAGACTCCTTTTTGGCTTATAATCCTATTTCTATTGGGCACCGAGCCCTCCACTCACTCAGCCTCCAAGCCGTAGCCTCACCCTGGCTGCCACTGGGCCTCCAATTAGTCAAAGCAATTCTAGCTCTGAAACACCTCCCAGGGATTTCCCCTCTTGGTGTCCACTGCCACCAACTTAAAGACTCCTTATCCCTTGCTTAGTCTAATGCAATAGTCTCAACCAGTCCACCTAAAATGCTGAATTTTACCCGGGCCACCATGTCAGTTTCCATTCAACACAGATTTAAGCTCTTTTTTTTCATCAAATACAGATTTAAGCTAACCGGTTCCTTGTTCATAATCTCAACATCTGTGCTTTAATAACATTTTCCTATCTTTAAGACCCAGAATCCTCCATCTAGCTTTAAATCTCTCCCCATCTTCAAGATGAGCTTAAAGTCATTTGCTCCAAGTCCACTACCCTTTGACCAGGTTGGGATATCTTCTCCTTCCTTTTAACTTATGCTCTATCTCGGTCTCAGAGGAAATTTATCATACCACAGGTAGACATTCAGAGAGCATGGGATTAATATCACTGTCTGATTTATTAATTGATTGTATGAAATTCATCTTTCAAATCTCTGATCTCTGACCTATATAACTGGTCCTATAATAATATTTTATTCTTGGGATTGTCTTATGGAGGACTAAAGGAGATGATGTAGGTTCATAGAAACAGAGCCACTGCTGAGGAATAGGCTTTGACTTTTCTGAATATCAAATTCTTCCTCATAAAAAATAAGTCAGAAACAATGAAATTATTTTAAAAATGTGATATACACTTGGAAAAAAAAGAGAATTCCAGTGTTTTTCTTTTTCTGAAATTGGATCAGAACTGATATAACAATATTACTTTCTGGGTCAACTATTTTGAAGAAAAGCCTTAATTTTCATCAAGTCTTCACATGTTTATTAAAAATAAAACCAAGATATATAGAAAGAGACCAAAGATGGTAAGCAGATAAAGAGTAACTTTTCCTTCTGTTTTTCCTGTATTTATCCAAAATTTCTGTAGTGAATATGTATGCTTTACTCTCGAATTAAAAAGTTATTAAAAATCAAAGGCAATTATCTAATTTGCTTATCCCAAATAACTTTTACCTAAATCACTGGAAGGAAAGATCAGCTAATGGAGACATGTTTAGGATTTGAAAAATCATCTTATGACTATTTTAAAAATAAACATGCTAAATTTTCTTTATAGTCCAGTGAGATGATGATTCCAAATACTATTTTAAAAAGCACATCATTTGGACAGTATGTAATTTTCTTAAAACATGTATGCACATGTGTGCATGCACACACACACACACACACACACACACACACCACATGCACACATACACACACCTGTTTCTGAAGTACCCTGGGCCACTGTTATGGGACTTGCTAAGGTGGACAAGAAGGAGGCTGGAGGTGACCTGTCACACATACATCTCGGGACTGTATTTTTTTTCTTATGAGGTTTTCCAATCTCTCTCATGTTCCGTGCAGCAGAATACATTTCTCATCTGTGACTTGGAGTAACCATTCTGTATTCTGCAATTGCCATCTATGTGTACGTATGATTATATACAATTGAGGACTTGACTTTTGAACTAACGTCACAAAAATACAATTTCACTATACTACCTTCAAGTTCTTGTGAAGTATTAAACAATATTGGGAAGTCCTCATTCATTTTTCTCAATAAAACTTTATCAAGTCCTTCTATATGTTACATATTGTTAAGGTTCTGAGAATTTAGCAGTAAAAAAATAGATAAGAATCCTTGCCCTTATGCAGCTTATACTGTAGAGGAAGAGATAAACAATAGACAAGATAGGTAGATAAATAAATTTAGATAAATGGTGAGAAGTAGAAGAAGGAAAAATAATGCAGGAAAGAACATACTGAGGGGCGTGGAGTGAGTGGTGGACCTCAGTGTCACATCGAGTGGCCATTTCTCATTGAGAAGGTGCTCATTATGGTTTGGATCTGGGGTGTTTTCCAAAGTCCCCTGTGTCAAAAGCTGGTCCCCTGCAGCAGTGTCAGAGGTGGGCTTTTGGGAAGTGTCTGGATCATGCCGCTCCAACACGATCAGTGGATTAGTTCATGTGATGGATTAATAATTTGAAGGGATTCCTGGGGGCGGTGGAAACTTCAGTCGAATGGAGTGTGGTTGGAGGAAGTAGGTCACTGGGGGTGTGCCCTTGGGGACTCTGTCTTGTCCCCAGACCTTTCCCCTCTCTCTGTCATGCCCGTCCACTATGCCCTTCGGTCATGAAAGAACATGAACCTCAGAAACCACGAGCTGAGTAAGGCTTCCTCCTTTAAGTTGTTATTTTGCAGAGATGAGGAGTCGACTAACTCAGTGCCATTCGAGCTGAAGTTTGAAGGAGGTGGAGAGCGGGCATGTGGCTAACAGAAAGGGCGTCCAGGCAGTGAAGCAGCAGTGTGGAAGGCCTGGGGCTGGGGTACCCCTGTGTGTTCATGAAGCAATAAAGGCAGCCCTGTTCTGGAGGTGGGTCCCTGTGGAGTGACAGTTTGAGGAAGGTCTTTGCTGAGACGGTTTAATTTTTAATTGCATTTTTGTGTCTGTGTGTGTGTGCATATGTGTGTATGTGTGTGTGTGTGCGTGTGTACACATGCATGTGTGTGTGAAATGGGAAGCAAGTCATTGGTGAAGATGTGGAGAAAGTGTGAAGAGTTGGTTGAGAGGAAGCATAAATAGCACAGAAAAAGGTAGTGTGACTGGGAAGCAGTAGGTCACGTGTGGTGGAGGGTGGAAGCAGCCAGCAAGGCTCCTGTGCTCTCCAGCTGCAGCAGTGCTGAGTGGCAGAGGAAGGGATGGGGTTAGATGGCATCGGGGGTTGACCAGAGCAAGTACCTGAAGCTCAAGGGGCAGCAAGAGCAATGCAAAGGAATTGTAAGAATTAACCCTGGAAATTTAAACTGGGAAAAGCGGCAGGAAGAGCATGGGGAGCGAAGGGGCTCTGAAAGGGGTGGGATGGGTCGGCTGGAGTGTTGGAGGGTTTGTGGTCATCGCTGGTGGCCAGAGTTAGGGTGTGACCTTGGGAGGGAGTGGCTATGACTGGGCAGAGGCAAAGTCAGGAGCTGAGAGGCTCAGCCTCGGGAAACCTATTTACGTACTGAAATCACACAAGTTTCAGGTGTAACACATCCAGCACGCAGAGCTCTCTCTGCTTAGGTGCACTGCCTGTGGTCAAGTGGGATCCATCCCGGAATGCAAGGATGGTTCAGCAAAAGCAAATCAGTTAACAGGACACATCGTGTTGACAGAATGAAAGACAAAAAAAGTAAAGACCCAGAATAGCTAAAGCAATCCTGGGCAAAAAACCAAACAAAGCAAAACAAAACAAAATAACAAGCAAACACACACAAAACCAACATCAAAAAAAAAAAAGCTAGAATAAGGCCAGAGGCATCACCACACCTGATGTGAGCACATTACAAAGCTGCAGTTACCAGAACAGTGTGGCACTGGCACCCACACCACACAGACCAACGGGATAGACCGGAGAACCAGAAACTGATCCACGCTCATCCAGGCAACTGATTTTTGACAAAGGTATCAAAAATATACCCTGCAGAAAAGCCAGTGTTGTCAGTCAATGGTGCTGGCCAAATTGCATGTGCATATCTTTGATACAGAATGAAACTAGAGCCCTCCCTCCAGCCACACACGAAAATCAACTCACAATGGACCTAAGGCCTGAATCCTAAACCTGAAACTGTGAAATTGCTACCAGAAATCAGGGAAACACTTCAAGGTATACTTGTGGGCAATGTTTTCTTCTTTTTTTTTTTTTTTAGAAGGACCCCCAAAGCACAGGCAACGAAGTGAAAAGAGACAACCAGGAGAGAAGATATTTCCAAACTCTATGCCTGATAAGGGCTTGATGCCCGGAATACACAAGGAACTCAAAAAGCTGAACACCAAACAAAAACAACCCCCAATGATCCAGTTTTAAAATGGGCTACAGAACTAAATAGAGATGTCTCAAAGGAAGACATTCAAATGGCCAAAACATGCAAAATAAATAAATAAATAAAATAAAATGCCCAACCTCACTGTTTGTCAGAGAAACCTAAATCAAAGCCACAGTGAGATCTCAATACCCTGGATAGAATGGCCATCATCATGGGACAAGAAATAGCGAATGCTGGTGAGGAGGTGGAGAGAAGGGAATTCTTACACACTGTCAGTCGGAATGTAAATGATGGAGTCATTATGCAGAATGGTATGGAGAGTCCTCAAAAAACTAAACACGTAATGACCATACGACCCAGTGATCCTACGTACTCAAAGGGAAATGAGATCTTTATATCAAAAAGACACCTGTGCTCCGTGTGTGTTGAAGCACTACTCACAACAGCCCACAGATGAAGTCAACCCAGGAGCCCTTCAGTGGAGGAATGAACAAAAAAAAAGTGGTATATTTACACAATGGAATACCATTCAGCCAGGAAAAAACAAAATCCTGTCCTTTGTAGCAATACAAATGAACTGGAGGTCATTATGTTAAGAGAAACAAGTCAGACACAGAAAGACAAGTGCCACATGTTCTTACTCACTTGTGGAAACCAATAAATCAGTTTTGTAGAAGAAAGGAAAGAAATAGTGGTCGCTAAAAATGGGGAAGGGAAGGGAGGGGGAGAGAAAGAAATTCAATACCAGGCACCAAGACCACATCAGTAGTGTAACCATCTGATGAAACAACTGATATGTTTCCAAATGACTAGGAGAGTATGAGATTCCTAACGTGCAAAAATGATTAATGGATGAAGAGATGAAAATGCTTATTGCTCTGATTTAATTAATATACATATTATACGTGCATTGCATTACCATGACACACCCCATGAAGATATACAGCTTGAAAAAGAAAAAAGGTACAATCATCCCAGTAGATAGAGAAAATGTACTTGATTGAACTTGACATCCATTCATGATAGAAACATTTAGCAAAGTAGGAGTGGGAAGAATGGACCTCGACATAGTGAAGTCCACTCTGACAAGCCAACACTGGACATGATACTGAAGAGGGAAAAGTGAGAGCTTTGCCTGTAAGACCTGCAGCAAAACAAGGGTGCCCACTCTCTCCTCTTATTCCACACGGTGTAAAGTTCCGTCCAGAGCAATCAGGCAACAGGGAGAAATGAAGAGCATCCAAACTGTCATCATTTGCAGATGACATAATCTTACACAGAGAAGACTCCCAGAAACCCCCAACATTCCACCCCAAACTACTAGAACTAATCACGAACTCAGCAAAGTTGCAGGATGCGACCTTAACACACAAAAATCAGTAGAATTGCTATAAGGCACTAATGGATTATCTGAAATAGACATCAAGAAAGAAATCCCATTTAAAACAGGTATGAAAATGCTGAAGTGTCTAGAATTTAATTAAAAAATGAAAGATCTCTACAATGCAAATGATAAAACATTGATGACATCAATTGAAGAGGACACACACACACACACACACCCCAGAAAAATATCCCGTGTTCATAATTGGAAGATGAAGTAGTGTTAAAATATCCATACTATATCAAAAAGATCTAGAGGTTTAACACAATTCCTATAAAAATAGAAATAACATTTTTCAAAGAAATATAAAATCTATCCTATAATTTATATGGAAACACCCCCCCCCCCCAAAATAGACAAAGCCATCTTGAACAAGAAAGAACGAGGCAGGAGGCATTACCCTACTTGACTTCTAATAGACTCCAAGGTTGTAGCATCAGAAGAGCCTGGTGGCCTGAGTGCGGGCGCACAGACCAGGAAACAGAAGAGGGAGCGAGGAGTCAGCCCTGCTTCACAGCCAGGGATTTTAGACAGAGTTGCTAAGAATGTACCCGGGAGAGACACATGGGGGGAAATGCTTCAGGACATGCCTATGTCGTGGGCAAGGATCGTTGGAACGAGACCCTAAAACACAGGAAATGAGAGCAGAAGTGGACCAGAGGGATCACATCAAACCAAAGAGCTTCTTCCAAAATGCAAACAATCGGCAGAGTGAAGAGACAACCCACAGAATGGGAGAAAATATGTGCAAGCTGAACATCTAGCAAGGGCTTGGTAACCAGAACGCAAGAACTCTGAAAACTGGCAAATGGCAACCAAACAAAACCAACAAACAACTCGATGAAAAACGGGCAGTAGAACGAAATAGAGATTTCTCAAAAGGCGGCATGCAAATGGCCAAGGTATGTGAAAAAATGCTCAGCATGGCTAATCATCAGGGAAATGCAAATCAAAGCCACAGTGAGATGTCACCTCACTCCAGGAAAAAAGGTTACTTCCCAAAAAGCTAAGTATAGTAGGTGCTGGTGAGGCTGTGGAGGACAGGAAGCTGTTTTACACCATTGGTGGATTGAAAATTTGTATAGTCATTGTGGAAAACAGTATGGACATTCCTCAAAAACTTAAAACTAGAACTACCAGCAACCCCACTACTGGGTGTATATGTCTAAAGGGAAAGAGATCAGTATATTAAATAGATATCTGCATTCCCATAGCCAAGAAATGGAAATAATCCAACTGTCCCTTGGCTGATGAATGGGTTCAGATTGTGGTACATACGCACAATGGTACAGTGCAGTCATAGAAAGAATGAAATCCTGCCATTTGCCACAACATGGATGGGACTGGAGATTATTAAGTGTAGCTAGCCAGGCACAGAAAGACAAGTACTGCACAATCTCACCTGTTAAAACAAAATGATCTCATGGAAGTTGAGAGTAGATTGGGGGAGAGTAGGGGAGGGAGAGGTTGACCAAAGGCTACTAAGTCAGTCAGACATGAGCAGGAAGTCCTGGCATGCCGTTGCACAGAATGGACAGCAGGAGTGGACTGTGCGTTTCAAAAATCCAGAAGAAAGTATTTTGAAATTTTCATCATAAGGAAATGATAAATGTTCGAAGAGACAGATGTGTTTACCCCGATTTAAACACTATGCAATATATACACACATATTGAAACATCACATGATGTCCCATGAATATGTATAATTTTTATGTATCAGTTAGATTTCATTAAAACTTGTCTGTAGTTTTTTGTTTTGTATGTAAACAGTGATATCAAATATTTTTTTTCATTTTTTAATTGACATAATATTAGTACATACTCACCATGTGATTCTGCTGATTCTGCATCGTGATGCCTGTTTCCCTGATTCTTGGTGTTGGGGAGCTCCCATTTGGTTTGCTTTGTGTTTACCTCTGCCAGACGCAGGGCTGTGAAATCAGCCTCAGGCCATGACTGGGATTAGGTGAGGCAAGAGGGGCTGTCTTTGTTGACTTCAAGGAAGTGCTCACTCCCAGGGTGCCCTGTTAAATCTGTAGCCTAGGAACCCTTCTTCCCCACCTTAGATTTGGCCCTGCCAGAAACTGCTTTAATCCATTTTGAAGTTCTTAGTTTATTCTGGGGTTTAGGTCCACTTGCCTCTGACATCAATGGCCCCAACGCTCGATCTTCAGAGGCTTCTAGGTTCCTGATTCAGTGCAGAAGTCTCAAGCTCCGTTCCCTTCTCATGCAAGGGGCTCCGAGGCCCAGGTTCCTGATGTCAGTAGCGTTTGGGTTGCTTATAGCTCATCACTTCTATTCAGCTCAATGGTTTTCTTTTTCCTGTTTTAGATTCCTCTCATTTGACCATAATTACCAATGCATTAAAAGTGTTGTTTGCTCAGGATCTAATTTTATTATAGGAAGAGAAGCCCTTGAAATCTGCAGCCTGTGGTATGTTTGAAATGGTGTTACCTAGTTGCTTTAAAGATCATTATTCTTAGGTTGCATTTGACTAGAAAAAATAACTTAAAAATTTTAACAGCAGAATTCATTTCTTCTCCCAGAATGATTAGTTGTTGGAAAAACATAAACAAGAGGCTGGTGAGATCCAAGATGGTGGACTAGAGGGTGACTGCATCTCCCGTTGCTACAGAACTCAGGATTCAAGAAGGGGAGGTATTGAGAGACTCGGACCAACATAGAGCCGCGGGGTGAGTCTCTCCCACTGGGTGAAGCTCGGCCCGGGCTGCAGGCCCGGACAGGGGCAGCTTCTCGGAGCAGGGCAGGGCAGTGAGAGTCTTCCCCAAGCAGCCTGGCTCCCTCTGGCGGCAGGCGGGGTCCACAGCTAACTTCTTGGAGCAGGCTGCCCAGTGAGAGCTTTTCCGCACAGAGCCAACCCCAAGCCCTGGACCCAGCGGTGGGCCCCGGCCCGCAGGCGGCTTCTGGGACCAAAGCAGGACAGGGAGAGGCTTTCCCCCAGCAGCCTGGCTCCCTCAGGCGGGGGCAGGTCCTGTCTATAACCAGCTTCTAGGAGCAGGACTGCCCAGTGAGAGGTTTTCCACGCAGAACCAGCCCCCAGCCCTGGACCCAATAGTGGGCTAGGGGCAGCTTTCTTCGGAAGCACTGCATTATCAAGTTCCTCCAAGACTTCAGGCTACTGAAGGCTTGGAGTTGATATACTAGAAATCTACAGGGACACTATAAGCCAATAGAGGAAATCTGCAATATCTCAGAGTCCCATTGATATCTGATCAATATGAGAAAACAAGGGAAGAAAACAAGGGAAGAAAATGTCCCAAACAAACCTAGATACTATATCAGTAAAACCCAATGACAGCACAGCAGAAGAAATGTCAGAAAGGGAGTTCAGAATGTACATAATTAAAACAATTGGGGAAGCAAACGAGGAGAAAGAGCAAATGCAGGCATTGAAAGAAGAGATGAAAGAGCAAATGCAGGCATTAAATGATCGCACCAATCAACAGTTAAGAGAGCAAATACAGGAAGCAAAATATCATTTCAATAAAGAGAGATACTGAAAAAACAAACAAACAGAAATCCTTGAAATGAAGGAAACAATAAACCAAGTTAAAAACTCCATAGAAAGCATAACCAATAGGATACAACACCTGGAAGACAGAACCTCAGACATTGAAGACAAAATATTTAATCTTGAAAACAAAATTGACCAAACAGAGACGATGGTAAGAAATCATGAACAGAATCTACAAGAATTATGGGATATCATGAAAAGGCCAAATTTAAGAATTATTGGGATTGAGGAAGGCTTAGAGAAAAAAACCAAAGGAATGAACAATCTATTCAATGAAATAATAACAGAAAATTTCCCAAATCTGAAGAATGAAATGGAAAACCAGGTACAAGAGGCTTATAGGACTCCAAATATACAAAATTACAACAGACCCACACCAAGGCACATTATTATGAAAATACCTAACATACAAAATAAAGACAGAATTTTAAAGGCTGTGAGAGAAAAGAATCAAATTATATTCAGGGGAAAATCAATAAGAATATCAGCAGATTTTTCAATCCAGACCCTAAAAGCTAGAAGGGCCTGGAACAACATTTACCAAGCCCTGAAAGAAAACAGATGCCAACCAAGAATCTTATACCCAGCAAAACTTACTTTCAGATTTGACAACGAAATAAAATCCTTCCAAGATAAATAAAAGCTAAACGAATTTACAAAAAGAAAGCTGGCATTACAGAACATTCTCAGCAAAATATTCTATGAGGAAGAGATGAAAAACAACGATGCAAATCAGCAATGGGAGGAACTAGCCTAAAGGAATAGCCAAATAAAGGAGAAACCAAATCAAGTAAAAAAACAAAACTGAGTCAAATGACTGGGAATACAAATCATATCACAATAATAACCCTGAATGTTAATGGCCTGAATTCATCAATCAAAAGACATAGATTGGCAGATTGGATTAAAAAGAAAAATCCAAAAATATGCTGCCTGCAAGAGACTCACCTCATAGAAAGAGATACCCATAGACTAAAGGTGAAAGGATGGGAAAAAACATACCATGCACTTGGACTCAGCAAAAAAGCTGGAGTATCCATCCTCATTTCAGATAATGTGGACTTCAAGCCAAAACTAGTCAGAAGGGATAAAGAAGGACATTACATACTGCTTAAGGGAAGCATAAATCAGCAAGACATAACAATCATAAATATCTATGCCCCAAACATTGGCTCATCCATGTACGTCAAACAAATCCTTCTCAATTCCAGAAATCAAATAGCCCACAACACAATAATACTAGGTGATTTTAACACACCTCTCTCACTGCTGGATAGATCTTCCAAACAAAAATTGAATAAAGAAACCATAGATCTCAATAACACAATCAACAATTTAGACTTAACGGACATATATAGAATATACCATCCAACAAAGAACGAATACACTTTCTTCTCAGCAGCACATGGATCCTTCTCTAAAATAGACCATATTTTATGCCACAAAGCTACTGTTAGCAAATACAAGAAGATAGAGATACTACCTTGTACTCTATCAGATCATAATGGATTGAAATTAGAAATAAATGACAGAATAAAAAACAGAAACTTCTCCAATACCTGGAGATTAAATAATATGCTATTATATGATGACTGGATAACAGAAGACATCAGGAGGGAAATAAAAAAATTCTTAGAAGTAAACGAGAACAAAGACACATCATATCAAAATCTCTGGGACACTATGAAAGCAGTACTTAGAGGAAGATTTATTTCATGGGGCTCATTCAACAAAAGAAGTAAAAATCAACAAATAAATGACTTAACACTACAGCTCAAAGCCCTAGAAAAAGAAGAGCAGATCAACACCAAAAGTAGTAGAAGACAGGAAATAGTAAAAATCAGAGCTGAAATCAACGAAACTGAAACAAAAGAAACAATCGGAAAAATTAACAAAATAAAGAGTTGGTTCTTTGAAAAAATAAACAAAATTGATAAACCCTTAGCCACACTAACAAAGAGAAAGAGAGAAAACTCAAATTACTAAAATTCGGAATGAACAAGGAAATATCACTAGAGACACGAATGAAATACAAAACATAATTAGAAGCTATTTTGAAAATCTATACTCCAACAAAATAGAAAACCTCGAAGACATCAACAAGTTTCTAGAGACACAAGAATTACCTAAACTGAATCAGGAGGACATACACAGCTTAAATAAATCAATTTCATGCAATGAAATAGAAGAGGTCATCAAAAGCCTCCAACAAAGAAAAGTCCGGGACCAGATGGGTTCTCAGCCGAGTTCTACAAAACCTTTAAAGAAGAGCTCATTCCAATACTCCTCAAAGTATTCCATGAAATAGAAGAGAAGGGAACCCTCCCAAACTCATACTATGAAGCCAATATTACCCTGATACCTAAACCAGACAGAGACACATCGAGGAAAGAAAATTTCAGACCAATATCCTTAATGAACATTGACGCAAAAATTCTCAACAAAATTTTAGCAAATCGCGTCCAAAAATATATTAAAAACCCACGATCAAGTGGGTTTTATCCCAGGGATGCAAGGTTGGTTCAACATCCGGAAATCAATAAATGTCATTCACCATATCAACAGACTTAAAGTTAAGAATCACATGATTATTTCGATAGATGCAGAAAAAGCATTCGATAAAATACAGCATCCCTTCATGCTCAAAACACTGGAGAAAATAGGGATAGTGGGAAAATTCCTCAACATTGTAAAGGCCATCTACACTAAACCATGGCCAATATCATTCTAAATGGTGAAAAACTGAAAGCATTTCCCCCCAAAACTGGAACAAGGCAGGATTGCCCTCTTTCACCACTTCTATTCAACATCATCCTTGAAACTCTAGCCAGAGCAATTAGACAAACCAAAGAAATTAAAGGGATACGAATAGGAAAAGAAGAACTCAAACTATCCCTGTTCGCTGATGACATGATTATATATTTAGAGGAACCTGGAAATTCCACCAGAAAACTTTTAGAACTCATAAGTGAATTAAGTAAAGTAGCAGGTTACAAGATCAATGCTCATAAATCCAAAGCATTTTTATACATAAGTGATGAATCTTCAGAAAGAAAAGTTAGGAAAACTACCCCATTCACAATAGCATCGAGAAAAATAAAATACTTGGGAATCAATCTCACAAAAGAGGTGAAAGACCTCTACAATGAAACCTACAGAACACTAAAGAAAGAAATTAAAGAAAACCTCAGAAGATGGAAAGATCTCCCATGTTTTTGGATAGGCAGAATTAATATTGTCAAAATGGCCATTCTACCAAAAGTGCTATACAGATTCAATGCAATTCCAATTAAAATCCCAATGATGTACCTTACAGAAATAGAACAAGCAATTATGAAATTCATCTGGAAGAATAAGAAACCCAGAATAGCTAAAGCAATCCTTCGCAGAAAGAGAAAAGCAGGGGGTATCGCAATACCAGAACTTCAACTCTACTACAAAGCAATAGTAACAAAAACGGCATGGTATTGGTACCAAAATAGGTAGATCAATGGTACAGAATAGACGACATGGACACAAACCCAAATAAATACAATTTTCTCATATTAGACAAGGGGGCCAAAAATATGCAATGGAGAAAAGATAGCCTCTTCAACAAATGGTGCTGGGAAAACTGGAAATCCATATGCAAAAGAATGAAATGAAACCCCTATCTCTCACCCTGCACAAAACTCAACTCAAAATGGATCAAGGACCTCAGAATCAGACCAGAGACCCTGCACCTTATAGAAGAAAAAGTAAGTCCAAATCTTCAACATGTTGGCTTAGGATCAGACTTCCTTAACAGGACTCCCATAGCACGAGAAATAAAAGCAATAATCAACAACTGGGATAGATTCAAACTAAAAAGCTTTCTCTCAGCAAAGGAAACTATCAGCAATGTGAAGAGAGAGCCTACAGAATGGGAGAAAATCTTTGCCACTCATACTTCAGATAGAGCACTAATCTCCAGAATATATAAAGAACTCAAAAAACTCTACACCAAGAATACAAATAATCCAATCAACAAATGGGCTAAGGATACGAACAGACACTTCACAGAAGAAGATGTACAAGCAATCAACAGACGTATGAAAAAATGTTCACCATCTTTAGTAATAAGAGAAATGCAAATCAAAACTACCCTAAGATTCCATCTCACCCCAATTAGAATGGCGATTATCAAGAAGATAAGCAACAATAGGTGTTGGTGAGGATGTGGGGAAAAAGGTACACTCATACATTGCTAGTGGGGTTGCAAAGTAGTGCAGCTACTCTGGAAAGCAGTATGGAGATTCCTCAGAAAACTTGGAATGGAACCACCATTTGACCCAGCTATCCCACTCCTCAGCCTATACCCAAAGGACTTAAAATCAGCACACTACAGAGATACAGTCACATCAATGTTCATAGCTGCTCAATTCACCATAGCCAGATTGTGGAACCAACCTAGATGTCCTTCAATTGATGAATGGATAAAGAAACTGTGGTATATATATAAAATGGAATATTACTCAGCCATAAAGAATGATAAAATCATGGCATTTGTAGGCAAATGGATGAAATTGGAGAATATCATGCTAAGTGAGATAAGCCAATCTCAAAAAACTAAAGGATGAATGATCTCGCTGATAAGCAGATGATGACACATAATGGGGGGTGGGAGGGGTTAGTGTTAGGGTTAGGGTTAGGTTTAGGGTTAGGGTTAGGGAGGGGGGCAAGAATGGAGGAAGGAAGGACTGTATAGAGGGAAAAGAGGGGTGGGAGGGGTGGGGGGGAAGTGAAAAAATAACAGAATGAATCAAACAACATAACCCTATGTAAATTTATGATTACACAAATGGTATGCCTTTACGCCATGTGCAAACAGAGAAACAACATGTATCCCATTTGTTTACAATAAAAACCAACCAACCAAACAAATAAACAAACAAAAAACAAGAGGCTGAGTAATAGGTATTTGCCAAAATGATTAGCTTGACATTCAATAATGGAATAATTTTCATGTTGGCTCACTCCATGGTCCTGATCCTCAAAATAGTACTGGCCAGTGCTTGGTGATTTTTCTCTTGGGACCACGACTGTGGTCCTTCTATGCAGATGAGGCTGACCATGCTGATTTGCTTTCTTACAGGACTTTGCTCACAAATCAGGTCTTTGGATGTGGTATATGCTCTGAAGCCCGGAACAGCAAAATGCAGAAGGCTTCCAAGGTGGGAGAAAGCCGTGATCATACACTCACCCTACAGCAAACCAACACTCTCACTTATTAAATGCTCCACTTCAGCAATGATAGGAATGAGAAACTTGATTTACTTAAGAAATCACAGCATTTTTGTCGGAAGATCCAAGTTTTTCTTAGTGAATAACAAGAGGAAGAAACTTAAAGTGATCTTTCTTTCGCCAGTAGAAAAAAAGTTAACCTTAAAGTTTTAATAGCAGAATTCATTTTTTCCTGGAATAATTAATAAAACGTAGACAAGAAATGGAGTAATAAGCATTTGTCCAAAATGATCTGTTTGAACTTCAATTAAAGGATATTTTTTATTTTGACTTATTCAACAGCAAATGAAGAACCAATGGCCTGAGTTTTAGTTCTGTTTACTAACAGCATGACTTGCCCTGGGTCCAGGTGTCCTTCCTACGGGAGGAGGCACTAGACCAGAGAGTCTCTAAGTGACAGCTGGGACTACCTGTGTGCCTGTTTCTAGGTGCCTAAGCACTGTTCATTGTCACAGGCAGGCTGGCCTGGGCTGGATTCCAAGTTCTCCACTGCTCCTTGGATTAGATTCCGCGCACAGCTAGCCTTAGCTTCCACACAGGGAGGGGAGATCACAACCACGCTTAGCTCATTAGGCTGTCTGAGCACTGACTGAAATATCGCTTGGTGTGTACTCAGCAGAGTGCTTGGTACATAGTAGCTGCTGAATAAAGTGTTTTTGTTGTTCTCTGGCTTGTTCAGGGAGTTCATGCCAAGCACACTATACGCATGGATCTGCACTCCCCTTTGATGCAGTGCTATTTTAATTTAAAATTGAATGGGAAAGACAAGGCACTCCATCAGCTTTTATGGAGTAGCTGAAATGTGAATGTCATTACTGATCTTATGCTGCAGCCACCACCTTGGAAGGTCATTTCTGAGGTTTAATCCTCCTGGGCACTGTTTGCCATCAGACTTCAGCCCATGAAATGGTCGTAACCTGAAACGAAAGCCCGGATGTCTGGCCTGCCTCGTGTCCTGTGCTGGTTTTAAGTGATGGTGGTATCCAGCTCTGTCTAATGGTCTCGCTCATCCATGGAACCTGATCGAAACGTTTCAGAATAACGTTCTGAAGGGGAAAGCAGTTTTGGTGTCTCTGGAATGTGAATAGAGCAACTTTTTCCTAAAAGGGGTGAGTTCATATATATATGTCTTTGGAATAATTGGCATGAAGCTATCGGGAGACTTTTGTGGCTGCCGGGTGACCAGCTTCACTTGTGGGTTAGGCCAAGTCGCATTAATTGAGTTGATCACAAATACTAGTCTTAAGTGCCACTCCGTCATGTGAGCAATCGCCTCAGGTATGCAACACTATAATTAAGACTCTAGTTCAAAATCATACTCACCCAATTTTCCCAATGTGCTAAGTGACACATTGCCAGTGGCCTATATTTAGCAGCTGGTCCTGCAGTGCTGGCTCTGCAGGGTGGAGAGGGGGCCGGGCTGGCCTTGGAGCGGCTCTGCAGACTTGGTGTTGTAGTCTTAAAGGACGCGTGATAGATGGCCGGGAGGGAGCTTGCTCGGTGGCAGGGCTGTCTCCAGCCACTCCTCGCACGTACCACTTCTTTCCTTCTTTTAAAACACCCAGGGGATCTTGAGCATTTTCACCTGCAAACTCTGATGGTTTTTTTTTTTCCAACTGTAGCGATTCTGCCCAGAGATGCATGCTCCTGAGCTTGAGGGCAGGAGTGCTCTGTGATATTTCCACTTCTCTCCCTGCCTCTGCACTCCCCTGACGTGTGGTGGACTGGACAGTGCCCTTGATTCCTAGTCTGGCGACCTGGGCTTGATTGTGGGCTCTTCTCCTCACTGGCGACCTGCTGTTGGTGACAACTCAGCCCTTTGGAGTCTTGGTTTTCTGTGTGTAAAAGGAGATTATTAGGATTATGCACACCCCACCCCATGCCCCCCCAAAAAACCCAAATGAGGTACGAACGTGAGCACAGTATAAATAATGAATGTGAAATGACCTATTCAAACAATATTTCAAGATAGTGTTATCACTGCATCTCTAATTATCTTCTCTGCCCACCCGAGGCCACTCGTCTGTCCCCTGAGTATGGCCCTGCCACCAGACCTGCCCCTCTGCTGCACCCCAGGACTCACTCCCACCCCTGGATGTTCTCTTCACCAGCACTGATCTTGTGCTGGCCGTGCTTACTCATTGCTCTTGGTTTCTTACTCTGGATGTGTCATTTTACTATCCACGTATGGCTTTTCATGCTCCTGTGTAGCACTGGCCTGGTCAGAGTTCGTTATTTGACTTTTCCCAGGCCCCAGCTGTTCCAAAGCCTCCTGGGCAGGGCCTGAGTCTGACCTGGGAGACATCCTGTGGGGGCCTCTCAGTGATAACTTCTTCCTAATCAATGGAGTTTTTAAAATGGACCACCTGCACCAGAATCACCTGGGGACCAACAAAATTGCAGACCTCCGTGTGCTACCAGACCTCCTGTGTCAGATGGCTGGGGGCAGATGTCCCTGCCTCTGTCTTTAGAATCGGCACTTTTGGTGACACAGGTACACCACAAACTCTCCTGCCCTTGTTCTCCAACAAAAGCCATCAGACCTTGGGTTTGCCCCGTGTGACAGGAACAGGACAATGATAATCATTAGTGACACCATTGATTGGTTACCGTACACCAAGAGCTTCTCCAAATGCTTTTACATTCATTTTCCTCCTTAAAAACCAATAGAAGAGATATGTATGTATTATTACTCCAATTTTCATATTAATAAACCAAAACAAGACTGTTAGTAAATATAAAAGTCAGGATTGCATTCTAGACTGGTTTAATGTCAGATGCTTCATTCTGAATTATTACCCTATACCAGTCTGGGATTTTGAATTTTCTTCCTACCTGTGGTTTTGATATTCAGTCCTGCCTCTTCCGCATGCCTGTCCTCTGACCACCATGATAGCACCTTTCCCTGCCTGGAATCCTGCTCTCCATCGGTCCTCTTAGCTGGGATTCTTTCTTGAACTTATTTCCTTCTTCCAGATTTAGGCATAACTTAGGTTTTTACTGAGCTTACTCCATCCTTT
Source organism: Sciurus carolinensis (assembly GCF_902686445.1). Lineage (NCBI taxonomy): Eukaryota > Metazoa > Chordata > Mammalia > Rodentia > Sciuridae > Sciurus > Sciurus carolinensis. The sequence continues at coordinate 8,148,406 of NC_062222.1, forward strand.
AGGACTTAAATTAGCCTCGATACTCTAACCTTATAAAAGTAGAAGGTACAATCAAAGGCTCTACCAGGATTTCTGTAAGTTCATTGGGCTGTGTTCTTAAGGTCATGTTCCCTAAACGTCCCATGGACTCTGAAACTCATTGTGTCCTTGTAATGGTTCTACTGGCTCTGAGCTCACCTGTTCATGGAACCTAGTCCCTTCCCCTTGGTTTCCCCAAAGATCATTCTTGGAAGGTGTGTGTGTGTGTGTGTACTTTATGAGTTTGAACAGGTTAAGTGGATTACATGCAATTAGCTTAAAATTAGACACCAGAGTATTGTTCCTAAAAGGATTTCTTTCCTAGTGGAAGGAATTTTTCAGTTGCCAGATTTCTTCACAGGCCTGTCACTTGCATTAACCATGCTCCTGAGTGTTGTTCTTTGCTTCATTTTCCTCTTCCTTATCCTTCCCCATTCCGGAAATCTAAGACAGCACAGGGGAGTGGAGGCTTAGTCATGGGATGGGTACCATGGGCAGTGAGTGTTACGCAGACGCAGGTTCCACTGTTGGATCTGTGGCCAGGAAGGCTTTGCTGCAGTGGATGTATTTAGATCCGTCCTGGGAGGAGAGCCTGCTGTCAGCACCGGGATGGGGATTCTGTGGTTCTTCACGTAACCCTGACGAGGACACGCTTCTGTCTACCAACAGGCATTCCGCAACCCTTTGGTCCTGTCATCACCACGTGGTGATAGTCAAGGGGAGGACTTAACAGGAAGGTGTGGGCATCACTGCCATGGAGATAATGAGGCCCCTGGGCAGCTGTCCAGAATAGCCACTCATGGAGTTTGAACGGTCTGCCAGCACAGGCCTGGGAACAGAGACACCATTTCTTCTCATCGGTTCAGTCAACAAGGCGGGATCTAACACACCTGATAGGTTCTATTCTGTATTTCCTACACACTGAAGTCACTTCGCCTTGGTATCTGTTTCCAACAAAAACACTAAAATTACCCATGTTAAGGTCACAAATAACCTTTGCAACTTTATTTCCAATGGTTAATTATCTGTCCTTTTTGTTTTTGACCTCTTCATAATTTTTTTGGTACAATGAATCATTCTCCCCTTTAAAGAAATTAAACTGTCTCGGCATTTTGGACAAGCTGTTTTATGAAAAGTCAGATTCTTAGGCCTTCTTGCATCACACATTTCTCATTTATTCCCATAGCTTAAGTTGCCACTTGGATAACCCTAATTTATTTTTTTAATTACCAACCTAGACTTTTTCCTTCAAACTCTAGATTCTTATACTTATCAATTTATTCTTTATCTCCACCTATCTGTTTTATTGGCACCTCAAATACTAGTTCAAGCCAAGTGCAATCCACTGTCCCCTCCAGGATTCCCTATCTTAGAAACATCTACCATTATTCTCCGTGTGTCCTCAGCGTGTCCCTTCTTCTCCCTGCGTAGATAAGCCATCTCAAGTTCTGCCAGTCCCATCCTCTCAGTATCTCTGGATGCGACCACCTCTCCTCATTTCTGTTGCCATTACATGACTCTGAACTATTAACTTTTCCTTGAGCCACTTTTTTTTTCTCTCCATACTCCTTGGGGCATTTTTAAAAGATGCAAATCTTGTTATAACTCTTCCCTGAAAATATTTCTATTTGTTTCTTGTGCACTTAGGATACAAAGCTACGTATTTTATGTGGCATATGTGACCCTGCATGATCTGGTCTTTCCTGTCCTCTCAGCCTCATGCTGGGCTACCTATTGCTCCACACCAGGCCACTCAGTCTGTGGGGATCTTCTTCCACTTCCTCAACACTGACCTTCTCCGACTTCCTGAGGCCACCCTTTTATATGTTTTCTAGTACACTTTATCCCTTCATGGCTCCTATTTTGTAGCTATTTACTTAATGGTTTCCCAATGTATCGATAGGTTCCGATTCCAAAGACCTGTGTCACCACTGTATCGACAGTATCTAATGGAGTACCACCAAATGTGGCTCTCAGGAAAACGTACTTAATGAGTGAATGCAAATGGTCTTACCTGTCTTCTTGCAATTGTGTATGGTTTTCATTTGCCGTATAGTCACCAAGGCTAGAGAATCATAGAATTACAAATCAAGCTAGTTCAAAGATTCTGGAAGTGAATACGATGAACTGTTCCAGAGTCTTCTAAATTTCCTTATCCTTTACCTCCTCTCCTAAGGGTTTAGGTCTTTCAGTAGGGGTTGGGCAGGAAGTTATTAAAATCGTGGAAATAAGTCCCAGTATTTGGAAGCTTTTGCCAGGAATTTCCTGACAATTGTGTCTTTGTTCTATTTAGACGCAGTGTAATTTAAATTCTCCTCAATAGGGAAGATTTTTCCCCCTAGGGCTTAGTATATGCTGTTTTCTACCAAATAGTTAAAACATGCAGGCTTGGATGGATACCAGAAAATTCCACTTACTAGCTATTTCTGAAAGCCTCTGTAGTTTTGTCACTTATAAGGTATAGTAACTGAGAGCAGCTAAAGTGCTTACAAGAATGTTTGGCACTTACTAAATATTTAATAAATGTTAGCTTAGATCTAGTCTCCAGATGTCCAGTTTCTCAAAAAAACAACAAGCAAAACCCCCCAAAATTAGACCTACTTGCTACTTAATTGTATCAAATTAAAAATCTTAGGGGGCCAAAATCCATGTTTTGGTCCCTCAATTAGATGATACATTCCCTAAAACTGGGACCATGTCCATCACAGGGCCTGGAACATAAAGAGTACATAGAAAATATTTGTAAATGGGGTTTCTTTAAAACTATTGTCTAATTCTGAGCTTCCATTCAAACTCTCTCCCTCGATTAGTTAATTTAGTGTATTTGCTCTGTCCTGTGAAAAACTCCCAGTCATTTGCACTAGAGTAGACTAATGTCAGAGACCGTACCTTTTTAATTAGTACTAATTAAGGCAATTAGTTACCATTAGTAAACAAGGAAAACAGAATAAGCCAGCTCTGATTCTATGGACTCTTTAAAGCCATCTGGCTTCTGGGACTTGCTGAAAAGTCCACTTACTAAAATGTTTAAAATACCAAGGACCATGAGACAGCTTTGCTATCAAAACAAGGCCAAACGAAATAAAAAGAAACCTAGAAAAAAGCGCCCTCCGCTTCAAACGGGGTGACCAGCTGCTGTGTGTTCCTTTCAATCCGTAGGAGTTATGAACCAACCACACAGCATACAGTGAGTAGGGGCGAAGGAGAATTAGGTCAGCCAAATGAACTATTTTAACAGGCTAGTCAAGGTGCAAAAAAGACGAAAAAACGAATTTAACTTGGTGCACTGGCATCAGTGTGATAGGAAGTTAAAGTTAAGCTTTTGGGGGGTTGGCCATTAAACCCATCCAACTTTGAAGGCCGCTTTCTGTTTCTCCCTAATTGGCCGGTGTCAGACAGACAGGACCTACCTTGGTTTTGCCGCTGTGGCCCACTCCTGCCCCAGCTGGAAGCAGGAAGGGACAGAGCTTTGCTTGTCTCCATGAGGTCTTCCCATCTCCATTCTCCTCGGGAGCAGTGCTGATTTAGAGAACAGGGGTCCTGTGGCACCAGAGAGGGACGCTGGCATTTGTCAGAATCAGGGCTCCTTGGGAGAGCCAAAAACCTACCCGAGATGACAACACTTCCTGCCCCTCTTGCCTCCTGTGGTGTTTCAGCTTTCTGAAATCAGGAAAAACAATCAACCCCTTTTTCCTGTGTAATTAAATTCTGCAAAATGACTTTTATTTTTCAATTTCTCTTGACTTCTGTTTCCATGACTTTCCATGAGTTTTTCTCTCCCTACCTCCTCCTCCTTGTGGCCATTCATTTTTCCTCTTGCAATCTATTTAAATATATTCGCAGAGAATATGATAAGGCTGGTCAAAAAGTAGATAACTTGTAATCGCTAACTTCAAGTACATCTTGGAAGATTAACTTTATCTTTCTATAAAAGATGGACTAGTGTGTGAAATGGGGACTGGAATATTTTCAGGGGAGAGGAGTCTTGCCTTCCTTGATTGCTTTACACCAAGTGCAGAGATAAAGAACATTGAACGCTCGCTCTCTCTGCTGTCCTCCCAGGCACTCTCTCCTTTACCGAGCTCACGTTGACAACATAATGAACGCACAGCACAGCTGTCAAAGGAAGTGTTCGCGCTCCTGTGAAATTACAGGCTGCTGCAGAAATGACTTAAGCATGCCATTACCTCTTGCTGCATTTAGAACAAACACGCCACCTGCCCTTTAGGTATTATCTGATCTGTTTGAATAGACTGCTACATAGACCCACGTAGCAGACTCCAAACACCTTCTTCCACAGTTCTCTTCCAGGAACTGCAGCTTCAGCATCTCACTCCCTTTTCTCAGTGGCTCCTCTCTGACTCAGTCTTGCATATGTTTTATAAATAATCAAGCGCCTTCCCTGTGTGAGGGGAAGCCTCAGTTTGAGGTCCCAGTTACCTAGCCTTGGGCTGCTGTATCTGCAAGCCAGTCTGACCTCAAGACCTGTGACCCCTCCTGCCTCTAAAGTAAACCGATCACGCTTCTATCTCACAATTAGCAGTCCTTTTCTACCAGGAAGAGTTGAGCGTTTAGACCATCAGTCTGAAAATCATGAACTAAGCTCTGATGGCTGCATCGTCATGACTGTTATCTCCTGAGCCAGGGGGAGCCCTGTGACCTGGGCTGTGTGGAAATCACCCTTGCCTTTCCAGCTCCTGGCTGTCACTCCAGTTCAAGGGCACTTCCTGTCTCCTGCTGGAAAGTGGCAGCCAGCTGCAACACTGTCAATCAATCTCCAGAGCAGAACACCAACACTCTACGGTACACTGTGCCACCAGTGTCTCTTGGACATTGTGTTTGCATTGTTACATCCCATCATGTCTACGACATGCACACACAAGCACCCTACGGTTCACTTAGAGCACAGTTTTCAATGACTTTCACGAGAGATCCAACACTGCTGTAATTAGGCTTCGCATGAGATGATTTTGCTGGGCTGTAGGCTGAGGTGAGTGTTTGGAGCTAAGCTTGTTGTTGAGTAGGTGGGGTAGTAAATGCATTTTTGCCTCATGATATTTTCAATTTAAAATGAGTTTTTCAGGATGTAGTCTTGAGGAACATCCTCTGTACCTGAAGTTCACTCTCCCCCTCCTCCCAGATACCTGTGAGTCTTTGCCATTGACTGAACACAAAGGAAACGGGAGGCACAGGAGTGGGCCCTGAAGTCTCAGGAGAGGGAGCAGTTGGAGGCAGGGGACACCCGGGGGACATTCAGCTCACCTTCTGAGGAGCACAAGTAGCTCATTCTAATGGTTCATTTCTCAGTCCCCACCCCAATTCCCACTGATCTTTCAGACTGCAGCCAAGCCTGAGTCTTTTTTTTTTTTTTTTTTTTTTTTTTTTTTGGTGGTGCTGGGGATCGAACCCAGGGCCTTGTGCATGCAAGGCAAGCACTCTACCAACTGAGCTATCTCCCCAGCCTCCAAGTCTGATTCTTAAAGTGAAACTGTATCATATCCTTACCGATGGACCTTTAATGACTCATGCCATAGGACATGAAGTTCACATTCTTTATCATGAAATTCAGGACATAAATCTCCTTTCCAATTAAATTCTGAGCCTTTGCCAACAACCTCCCGTGGACCCCAATCTACTTCCTTAACCTGATCGTGCCCCAGCTTGCTCCACTCCGTCCTTGGTTGGCCTCTTCCCTTATCTAGCTTGCTCTTAACTACTCTCGCTAAGCTCTTCCTTGCTATTTAAGGTGGATCTCAAGCATCACACTTCCTTGAAGCTCTCCCAGCCTCCTACTCAGGAATAATGCTTCCCTCCAATATGCTTCCAACGCGTTTCTGGCTTTGCCTTTCCCCCTACACACTACAACACATTCTGTTTTATAAATACTTATTGACACATCTGGACATGGCCCCTTGGTGGACTGTGAAGTGCAGGACACTCACTTTGCCGTTCCCAGGCTGATTAGAAAGAATTTCTAATCACACAGATCTAATTGTTCTGGGTTGGGACCTGCCAGGAGTGGTCAGGGATAGGTGGAATTCCTGGTGAATCCTGGTCATGGCTGATTCTAGGTGTCTGAGTAGGGGTGCAGAGAGAAGGGCAAGAGGCGCCTTGTCTGCCAGAGGGATGAATAAAGATCAGAAAACGGGAGAACAAAACAAAACAGGGAGGGAATGTTTTGTTGAACAGTCCAGAAGCAGTGAGTGTGGGAGTGGGGATGTTATGCGTGGACACGGCTCTGTGATGAAGAGTGGGCATGTCCAGAGCTGGTTTAGGGGCTCTGGTCCTACGGGGCGCTGTCTCTGTGTTAGTCGGGGTTTCATTACTGACAAGAACAACTTAGAGGAGGACAAGTCCCATAACCCAGGGGCGGCTGAAAGGATGAAACTGTCAATGTAAGTGATACATACGAAGGATTGATCAGAGCCAGGTACACAGTCAGCGCCCAGTCAATGCGTACCTGTGTTATTATCGTCGACAATTAGAGGAAAGAATTATATTTTTCAAATATGACAGCCAGAGGATCTGGCACGAAGGAAGGGTGCACGGGAATAGAGGCTGCAGGCATTTTGTGAGACTCAGTAGTCAGAAATAGGAACAAGGGGGCAGTTTTTGGGATTTCAATTAGGCTCGTTATTCAGAAGAACATTTTGACAAATAGGGCCCTCTGAGTTAAAAGACAAATGGCTGCGCAAGGTAGTAAATTCTCAGTCCCTGAAACTGTTCCAGAGCAAACTGGCCATTTTTTTGGAACTTCGTAGAGAAAAGTTATGTATAATGATTTGGCCATAAGTACAACTGATAAGCTCACCAAATGCTTTTTGAACTAAAAAGACCAAAGTCCAATTGCTTGCTATTACTATCATCATCATCTCTGAGATCTAGTGCCTAGAGACCACAATCCTGCGGTTTTACCTAAGTATTTGGATACTGTTTTGTTTTTTTGCAGTAGTAGCATTTGAACCCAGAGCTTTGTGCATACTGAGCGCTCTGCAACTGAGCGACACCCCCATCCCTCTTGGGAACTGTTTTGATCACCAGTCTCCATATCTCGTTGGAGGAAGCAATGGAGAGCAATCGCTAATGGTATCAGAGGAGATGCCACATAAGACCCAAGATGAAGGCTGCTTAGACCTTTCTTTCCACTAGGAGTGAATTTTTTAAGGTAATATTTTCTGTTTTTTCTTTTTTTTGGTAAGGATGTAGTTTTACTATGAAATTCAAAAACAAAACTCACTCATATTGCAATAAACGACTTTAACAGACTCTTGGTGAGTTTTCAAGAAATGATGAGCTCTGTGGAGCCCCCAAGGGGTAGCTCTTAGACATAGCTGTGGGTTTCACCAGATTTCTTCATCTCAAATACTAAGTACAAGAAAAAATGTCCTCAGATCTCTGGTATTTGTTTGAAAAGCATGGACTGAGCAGGAGGAAAATTAAAGGGGAATGGAGATGTGTGTGTGTGTGTGTGTGTGTGTGTGTGTGTGTGTGCACTGAAATGACCACATCATCATCTGGTTTACAGATCACACAATGGTCTGCATTCATTTAAAAATCTTAAGTTGAGCACCTAGTGCTCAAAACCCTGAAAGATTGAAAGACTGACAAATTGTACCCTCTTCCCCCCAGAAGTTGACAATCTGGTGTATAAATGATACACAACAGAGCCGAGGGCGGGAAAGGTGGATTTCTGGAAGGTATGCACAATTTAATCCTAACCGAGGGATGGTTTTCCTGGAGAATGCAGTGTTGACTCAAGACATTAAGGATGAGATTTTCAAGATGTAGAGAAGATGAGAAGAAAGGCTATCCAGAGCAGAAGCAAAGGCACTGTGATCAACCATGTGAAGCAGTTTTGGGAACCCATCAATTGAGAACTCCTGGCAGCAGAAACCTTCATCCACTACCTAGCCAAGGAGCCTCGTGTGTTCTGCAGACTAGCATCCCTTGTCTAGCGGGATATTGAGTGATAAGAAACAAAATAATACTTTTCTTGAGGGAACTGGATCCTTTGGGAAACTGGTAAAATATTTTAATGTAGAATTAACTCTTTTTTCAATTTAAAGATCTATTATGTCAATAAGAAAAATGACAAGGTGTCTCAGGCTTGCTTCAAGCCTGTTTTTTTTTTTTTTGGTACCAGGATTGAACCTAGTGGTGCCTAACCACTGACCTATCCCATTTCGTATTTTTATTTTAGAGACAGGGTCTCACTGAGTTGCTTTAGGACTTCACTAAGTTGCCGAGGCTGGCTCTGAACTCTTGATCCTCCTGCCTCAGCCTCCCAAACTGCTGGGATTACAGACATGTGCCTCTGTGCTCCGCACTGCTTCAAGCTTTTTAATCAATGTCTTCATAAGCAAAACTTTAATAGGAAGAATGAGCAGGAAATCCCAGCAAGAAGGTTGTTATAATGCATTCAGTGGCTCTCCTGGGTGGAATATGGGCAGGGAGCTTCTGTCAGGAGATTATAGAGAAAGCAAGCTGCTATCTGAGTGGAAGTAGGGACAGAGGAGAGGAGGGGACCTGAAAGAACACAGGTGGGCTCAGTCGAATGTCTTCTGGTACCGCCTCTGCAGACTCAGGGGCTCCTTCCCTGTCCTCCCAAGTAGCCTGTGATTTTCCCCACAAGGCATTTTCTGCCTGGTGCTCTGTTTTCTTGTCTGTATCACCAGCTCGACTGTGAGGACCTTGAGGCCAGGACAGCAGCAGTTATTTCGTAGTTCCAGGGCCTAACATGGTGCCTGGCATCGTATTTGCTTACTTAACTATTTACGGAATGGTGGATGAATTCATGGGATGATGCAGCTGACATTTTGCAAAGCAAAAGCAAGAGATGAGTAATCCAGGATAATTGAACTGAGTATGGAGTTAGAGTTGGTTAGCTTGAGGGCTTGAGAAATTGTAGAACTGTGGGAAAGTGTTAAAAGGGTTTAGTATTTTTCAGGGTATGGAACACTCTGAGGGAGAGAGGAAGAATCATTAACAAATCAAATAACGGTTCTCATGATCCAAATGTTGGTGCAGGTGAAGGAAGAAGACAGGCACCAACTAAACTCCCCAAGCTGGTATTGGATTACCAATAATGGATAATCACATTTAAGGTGTAATTTTATAACACCGAGCCTGACTTGCGTAAGTTACATTGGGAAAATTTCATCATTAACTCATAGATAACTTGATCTTCTAATGAACTTCCCATCTTCCTGATGATTTAGACCTGAATATTGGGAGGAAGAAATTTTGAAAGAAGAGCCAGCAATGAAAAAGCCAGGAGGGGTTCCCTAACTAGTTTCATGGGGGGCCCTGGGGATGCTCCTGTCTATATGTGAATCACAGTCCCTCGAGGGCCCTGATGGACTGAAGTTTTAGTCCCACGGAAACAGCTTGCTCTGCTGAGACTGGCTTTGTCCCATCAGCTCTGCAGGATCACATCCTGTGCTGAAGGCAATCTGCCTTTGTCTGTTGCCATTTTCCAGTTAAATCCTAGCTCGTTTTTTTCTCCTCTGTATCTGTTGAGACAAAATCAAAGTTTAAAAAACATGCAGAATTTATAGCTCCTGGAATTTTCAGGCTATAAAATACCGAGAACTGGAAGCTTTCATCTGGACTGTCAGGAAAATCCCTCCAATTCTAATTTGAATCAGGCCAGAGATGCACAGAATAATTTGAGTAGCTGCTGGTTAATGAGCTGTGGTTTACAGGTTGGGCCGCGGCATGTTTCCCCGGGAGTATATTGCATGCTAAGTAATCCACTCTCATTATAACCTCAGTCCAAGAAGCTGACCATTTGGAGGCAATGTAATGATGTGATATTATGATGTTATATATCACAAAAATTAGAGAGAGGGAATGAGAACTGGTCGGTCATCTCGACTCTCCCCTGCCAGGGCAGGCCTGTTCCCCACGATGTTTTCTTGAATGCTTTTGTCCAGTCTGGTTCTAAATGACCCAAGCAATGGAGTTCAAACCTCTTCCCTTGAGAGGCCATTTGGCAGTCTAATAGGCTTCGCTGTTAGCAAACTCTTCCTTGATGTGCAGCCTAAGTTTTCCTTTGCTCAATTTCATCTCATTACAGCTGTTGTTCTGTTTTTGTGCACCTCGAACAATCCCTCTCTCTCCTTCCCGTGGTCATTTCCCAATGCTTGCAAATGCCTTCCCCGTCCCTCTTATGTCATTGTCTGGCCATGGATATTTGCCACAGTCTTTAAAACATGTGTGCTTTTTCTTTGTTTGCATTTGTGACTCCCCTCTGAGTTTTTCCCTTTTTGGATCCAAACTCTCCTGATTTGTAAGGGCTGGAAGAACCTGCAACTTTTCATGCTGGAGAGTGTCTCCTCAGGACAACGAGGTGGTACTCTCCCCCTGCTTGGTGACAGATGTGTTCGTGGACACAGTCTAAAATTGCATTACTTCTCCTTGCTGCCAAACCACACGAAGAAAGTCAAGGCCCAATGTGCTGTCAGCTCCCGATCTTTTGAATGGGAGCAACTCACCTGGCTCCAGTGATTGTGCATGTGCATTGGCTCATTTTTCTTTGGAAAACTCTGAGTTCGGCTCGTGGCTTGATTAAAGTTTGATTAAGAACTGAAGAGAAAAACAAATTGCCCAAATAACAACATTAAATATAATAATACCTCTTTCTCTGAAAGCAGAGAATTCTTCTTTTTACCCTGTAATTGCAGCATGATGATGGTAGACCTGTTTTGCACATGGTGTTGCAAAAGCTTATCCTTTTTTAAAAAGGTGCAACCTTCCAGTTCAAAGGGATTGGCAAAAGAGAGAAAAACAGGAATGAGAAAACATTAAACCTCACTTTCCTTTTGCTCCCCAAAGATGGTGTGTTAGTCTTCTTTTCTTTGCTGTGACCAAAATAGCTGAAAAGAAAAACTTAGAAGAGGAAAAATTTATTTGGGGCTCATGGTTTCAGAGAATTCAGTCCACGGTGGCCTGACTGCATTGCTCTGGGCCAAAGGTGAGGCAGAGCATCATGGCGGGAGGGCATGATGGAGGAAAGTCGTCCACTCGTGGTATCTGAACAGGAAACAGAGAACAAGGAAACGGGACCAAAATATCAACCTCAAAGTCACACCACCAGTGATTCACTTTCTCTAGCCATGCCCCACCTGTCACCCAATTAGTGCTTTCAAATTACCAATCCATCAAATAAATTAATCCACTGATTAGGTTAAAGCTGTTATAATCTAATAATTTCACCTCTGAGCATTACTGCATTAACGTGGGAGCTTTTGGGGACACCTCATATCCAAATCATAACAGAGTACTTGCATATGTTTATAGGTAGACACCAACTTAAAATATTTTGCTGCGTTTAAATTGTATTTTGTGGAGTGCTAATATCTGTGCGATTAGATAATGTGTGTTACAACAGAATGTGACTTATATTGTGTGGGTACCTGTACTGCTTTCACCAGCAATTATAATATAATAAGTCAAAAGCTACTTGTTATTTGCTGCTTTCTGTGATTCAACTTCCATGTGAAGTACAAGTGACTCATTTGTTCAATATGAGTCAACTTCTTTTGGGATTTGTATCCTGGATTTGTTCTGTTTCTTCAAAATCTGCAGTGATGAAGTCTCTCTTCAAATAATGGTCAGGAGAAATACTATACTTTTTTCTTCCTGCTTTATCTTAGCTTATCAGGTGGGTGGACGTTGGGTTGGCACATACCTCTTCTGCCATTATGCTGCAGTGAGGATTTCTATAACCCAGAAAGTTTGACTAATGATGACAGCTGCTGTCCATGTGACAGCTTATGTGCTTGACCTCTAGTCAAAAAATGTATTGACAATTTGATTAAACTGCAGCCTGAGTTATGCTACTATGTGGCACTTTAGCCAATCACATGATAGTAATAAGGTTCATTGGTGACATGGTGGTCACTCTTGGGGTCACAAGGGAAGGACAGCTTTAAGTTCAACCCATAAGGAGTTTCAAATTTCTTTTTAGAAATAAGATTAACCCATGGCAAATTAGAAAGTTATAAATAGTAGTAAACTGAAATTCTTTTCAAATTCATGCTTTTATGTGTTATGTGGTATAAAAAACCCTGAAAGTATAATTACAGGTGAGGACAGGGACAGATCATGGGACACGGGTCTCAGACTGCTGGCAAGCATTTATGGGCTGCTTACTGTCTATCAGGAAGAGTGCTGAGGTCTAGAGATGGATTCCTTCTAATCCTCACTACAAATCTCCCATTCTCCCAGGTGAGACTCAGAGAAGTTAAGTAACTTGACTAATTTCATGCCGGTATTAAGTAGTGGAGTTGAGATTCAAACATGGGGCATTTTCAATACAGAGGTTATGCTATTAATTACTATGAAAGAAGGATTCAAACTGGGCCTTGAAGTACGGATATCATTAGCAATTCAAGGGAGGATTTTGTGATATTACTTGGCAGCTGATCAAGGAATCTAGTAATGCTTGACTTCTCTGCTCACAGCTACTTTTCTCTCATGAGATCCTAAGAGAGAGATACAAGCAAAAAAATAAGGACCTAATGAAGCAGCACTCTGCCAATCATGCACGAGGTCCAGCACAAATAGGGCTTCTCCCCCGTTGTAACCCCACCTAGACACAAAGAGTCAGATTACCTAACAAAACATGTGACAAAAACAGAGGAAAAGATGATGAGCTTATCTAGAGATACAGGTTCTGCTCAGTCTAATGTTTCTGGGGCCCAGGGGATGAAAGAGTTCCAGGGAGAAAAGCAACACCTGCATCTGTGAGCCATGAGTGCCCCCATATCTCAAAAATCATTGAGGCCTAATTATAAATCTGGAACCTGATTATGCTTAGATTAATAGCCAAGAGAAAGAAGGAATCTGGAGACCTTTCCTTCCTCATCACACACATAGTAATAAAGATAAGAGAAGGACCCCAGCAGCTCACGATGGGGGAGGGTGAACAAAGACCACATAAAAGATAGCAGAGCCCTTGGTTCTTGCATATTTGATGCTCCCTGCTTACCATAGGGTTATGCCCTGATAAGCTCATCATAAGCTGAAAATGCATGTAATACAACTAACCTTCTGACAGCATCACATAGCAGCATAGTACACTTAGTGCCCTGTGAAGAGCTGTTGGTTACCCTCCTGATGGCGTGGATGGCTGGAAGCTGCAGCTGGCTGCCGCTGCCCAGCATCTCAAGAAAGCAAGCACCACAGTGGATGTTGCTAGCTTGGGGAAAGATGGAAATGCAAAAAGTATGGTTTCTACTGAATGTGGATTGATTTTACACCACATTAAAATTGAGAAACTGCAAGCTGAACCATGGTAAATAGGGGACCATCTGTCCAGCCTCTGAAGGACTGATGGGTCACTTGAATGGAGATGTCAGACAGATGACTGGATCTACACGGATACAGATGAGGAGCCAGGACTGGAGGTGCAGCTGTGAAAGTCATTTGAATAGAAATGTCAAGAAAGAACATAGGGCAAATAGATGGATTCTTCTTGAGAAGTCACCAAAAATGGGTCACTAGTCAGAGGACAGTCCAACAGAGGTTACGGGTAGAGGGATGAAAGGGTTGGGATGGTAACTCCAAAAGACGAATGTCAAGAAGCAGACCCTGACTATCCCAAACAGTTTAGAGAGACCTGGAAGGATGTAGATTCTGAAAGAGCTTTTAATCAGAAGGGAATTAATAATGACTTTTGAGAGACCAGTTTCAGTAAAATGGAAAGGATGAAATTCAAAATTTGGGGAGAATGTTGACAAAAAACAGAAGAAGCAGTGGTAGAATACATCTGTCTGAATTGTGGAAGAACAGTAAGACAGCTACACTAGGGGAAAGGGGCACAGATGATATTTTATTTGTACAGAAGAGAGGTAGGGGGAGCAAAATGGTGGATGGATAATAAGTTGCAATAGCACTTATCACGAATCGATATTTTCTCATTTCTTTGTTTATTGCTTGAGTGATTTATTGTCTGCCTGGTCTAACTAGAAAGGAAGGTTCAGAAGAGTGCCCAGCTGGCACGAAGAGGAAAACTTCTGCTAGAAGGCAGGTTTCACGGGACCTTGTCTCTTGTCCTGGGTGGATCCCACTGTTCCAGACAGTGCCTGTCATACTGAAAGAGCTCAATTAACGTTTGTGGAATAAATGAATCAACAAAGAATGAATTTTCATGATCTGCAATAGTGCTTAGAGTGTAGTGGGTGCCTGGACACCCACATTCAATAAATTAATGGTGACAATCAGAATCCAATCAGAATAGTGGAGTCAAAAGGGGTGAATGAGAGACAGGTAAAGACAGAGGCAGAGTGGGATCCATCTGAAGATGAACCGAATATCTTTATGGTGCATCAAGTTAGCAGGTTCTGTCTTTGTCTTTTGAACATTATCTAGGAATACTCAGTGACCATCAGTAATCAAAAATATTAATAAGGAGAAAACCATTTTTGTGACTTCGTTGTGTACCAGGTGCTGTTCTAAGCACTTCCTGTGTTTAAACTCATTTAATGCTCACAACAGATAGATGGTGAGAGCTGTTACTCATTCTCATTTTGTAAGGAAGAAACTGAGGCACATAGAAGGGCAATAGAAAGGATGGTTGGTGAACCAGGGTCAGGAATTGCAATGCTTGAGACAGAGCAGCTTCCTCTAAATTCAACCTGGGGCGCAGCCCAATGTGATCAGAAGGGAAAGTTCAGAGGGGATCGGAGGGAGTTGTGAAACACGTGGTTAGAGTGATGGAGTCAGGACGTTGGAGAAGGAGTCTGAGGCTGGTTGGTCCTCCTCAAGTGCCTGTGATGGAACCTAAAACTCAATCAGGTGGTTTTAGGAGGTGGGGCCTTCGGGAGGTGAGTAAGCCAGGAGGTGGCCCCTCTTGAGTGGCACTCATGTCCTTATAAAAGAGGTTCCAAGGGAGACTTCTTGCCCCTTCTGCCATATGAGGTTATAGTGAGAAGGTGGTCTATGGAATTGGGTTGTCACTGCCGTTGTCTTGACCTTGGGCTTTCTAAATTCTAGAACTGTGCGAAGTAAATTTCTGTTGTTTATTGGTCCCCTGGTCTATGGCTATTGTTCTAGCACCACCAATGAACTAAGGAAAGAGTGTTTAGCAGAATTCCCTTAACGTAGAAAAACAATTTATTTTCACTAACTTCTAACTGAAATTCTTCAATGATTTAAGAGCATTTGACAAAATATATATAATATATGTATACAATACATATAACCACAGTTATATAGTGGTACCTGTAATTTTGTCACCTGTATGCATCACAGATAGTTTCAGATATTCATTATTGTAGCGGATACCTCAAAGTATCATTTATAATCATCTACAATTCAAATTTACATTAACTATTAGACCTTTAAGTGCATCATCATATTGATTATAGTTAAGAAGCATAGATATTACCATATCACAATTTTGTTTTTTAAATATTTGATAACTGAATTTCATTGTAAATGGTTTTCTTTATGATCTTATTATTTTATTTTATACCTTTAAGTTTATTCCTTTGAGAAGGGTTTCACAGTCTTCTATAGAATACTAACAGCGTCTATGGCCCCAAATGGTGGCTCCTGGCAATGGAGGCCCGCAGGACCCATGATTATGGCTAATTTCTGTTGTTACTGAAGCCAGAACCTGGATGTTAGTTTGGATTGGGCAAGGCTGCCTCCACTGCTGGGCTGGTCCACTCTTACGTGAAAGAGCGAGAAGTTCTGTTTGCAGAAACCAAGGAGTAATGAGACTCAATACTATGGTTGGAAAGGGCAGTTGGGCTGGGGTTCGTTTCATTCCTCTGTGTCCTCCACTCATACGCTGAGAGGTAAATTCTTGGCTCGAGTGTGGCCGAGAGCATTTTGTGAGCAGCTTCTATCTTGGAAATTCAAAATGAGTTTTTCCTAAATTACCTTGCTTTATATTCCATTATCAATTCCCAACTAATCTGCTCATCCTCACCAGAGCTTGGGTAAGAACTGCCTCTCATAGATTCTGACATTATCTTTAGTAATTTGTTTTCCTAAATCTACCAAGGTTCTCCTGCAATGCTGTAAGATTGCAACTGTCCCACTTGGACACTGCCTCCCTGGGATGCTTTCCAGTCTCTGTCTTGCTGAAGGGAAAGGCTTCTGGCAAGGAAATATAACAACAGGAAGCAAGGCAGTGCTGAAAAGGAAATGGGGTGGGGATTGGAGATGTTGGGCTGCCCTGTAGGAAGACTTCGAAAGGTGCAACCCCAGGCCCTGTGAGGCTGAGGTGAGGCTCAGCGCGTCCTGTCCTGGCTGAGAGGTTTGCTCAGGAGTTGTTATGAAGAATGGGGTGGGGGCGGGGCTGCTCTGAGGAGCACGTCAGTGGGGAGCACTGTGGCTTCACAGGGCGCCACCCGAGGAGGCAGACAGCTGCGGAAGCACATTGTCTCATCAGTCCGGGCTGCATGGAGTACTCGTGATTGCTCTTTCACATAGGAAATTAGATTCCTAAGATCAAGGAGCTGACTTGCCTAGTGTTAGGAATCTAGAAAGTAGGATTTCCTCTGAAACTTAATTAATCCAAGCCCCTGTGTTTATCTCTGCTCCTTGATGCTTTCCAAAGAGTCAGGGGGCAGTCGAAGACTAGAGAACTGAACAAAACCCAGAAGATGCACAGGGGTCTGCCTGGAGGTCTGCTGGCAACCTTGACTGGGAGGTCTGTCCGGGAAAGGGGCAGAGGGAGGAGTGGGGTTTTGTGGCTTCTCCTAGACGCCTCCCTTAAGCGAGCTGCGGGTTTCTTCTGGAATGAAAAAGACTGCATTCCTGTATTATAGAAACACAATATCACAGTCCTTTAAATAGGATGCTAATAAAATAACAACACATTGCACAATATCTTTGCTTCTGGAGATTTTTATTATAGTATCCTGCTAGCAGTGAACTTTGTTTGAACCAGAGTGAGCAAACTATTTGGGAAACATTTTCATTCTATTTTTTTTTTTTTTTTTGGATATAGCACATAAAACTATACTTGTCCCACTCCCCACTAGAAGTACTACATAAGCCCAAGGAGAGACTGTCTCATTGCTGGGGACACATGGCCTTTGGATAGACAACAGTCGAAAGTGCAAGGCACTGTTTGTTTGACTTACCTGGGGAATACTCATGCCTTTAGATGGAGAATACCTGTTGGCCATTTCTGAAAAAGTAAACATTTTAAAATTTAGCTGACTATTTTCTAGGCCAGATGCTAATATTTCCATGCATCCTCTCCATCAGGAAAGTAAATGTACTTAATAAACAGAAGAAGCCAGAAATGGCATCTTACAGGATTTGCTTTTCCTTCGTAACCATCAGTTACAAAGTTAAGTGGAAATAAACATTTTGAGAATGAAAAATTTTACCATGAGTCAAATTAATAGGTCTAACTGGTCAAAAATACTTCCTGTAGTCTTATCTTTCATTTAAGCAGAGTAAATATAATCAATGTGGTAAAACTTCAGTTGTGCAAAGAGTCCACAAGTTCATGCTTAAATGATCTGAAGTTTGCGTGGTGTGTGTGTGTCTTTTCTTCAAATACCTCAAAGTATATTATTCTCTCCCTCTTAGATACTCTGGGCACATTTAAATATCACCAGAGCTACAGTAAAACAGATTTTCTATGTTTATTGCTACTTGGACAAATATTTGACTCTCCTGTTCATAAATCTTTCTTGTATGTTTGTTTATGTGTGTCAAGTAACTGAAGGTATAGAAAAACAATATTTTCTGCTCTGTGCCATTTTTCTAGGACGTCAGGTTCTGTGAGAGCCCTGGCTTATTAATGTACCCAGCTTTCCCAGCATTTATCACAGATGTAAATGAACAGTCTGTGGTAGAGCCTGTTCTCAGGGTTGCTCTGATGATCACGTTGCCATGGCGACGAGGGAGCCCACAGGTTCGCGAGACAGTATTAGTGATGCTGCAGCTTGAAACTTCATCAGCACACGGCGCCCTCTCCCCCATATTTCAATATCACTTCAGCAAATTGAATTCCAGGCAGTTGTCAGTCCAATGTATTCCCCGTGGTTCCGCTCCTGCGAAATTGCCTCTTTATTCTATACGCTGATGATCATGGGGTAATTGAAATCCGCAGCTGTTTGTCATGCTATTTATACAACTCTGTCTTGTAGCCAGCCACCTTTGTGTGGTGTGCACTGCAGGTAACAATTAGATCCAGAAACCTTTTTTTGGTTGAACAAGTGAATGATTGTTTTCCCAAAATACGCCTGATTTTGTGGGTATTTTGCGTGATACCTTGTTTCTCTGGGGGAAGTTCAGCCAAGGTTTAATGACACTATTACAGCGGTGTGACAGAGCTTTGCATTCTTTGCTTCCAACGATGTGAGACAACTGGAGTGTGGAGAAAAAGGGCCCACTCCCTAGGGAGGGTGCCCCCGACTCCCCAACAATCCGCTTTCCTGCAGTGTCAGGAGCCGGACTCGCCAGCTTCCAGGGGCCCTGAACAATAGACGCGAAAACACAATTCAGCGTGGAAAGAAAGCAACGCTGGGGCGCGTGGCCTGGCACGGGCACAGACCGTGCGTTCTCCTGAGGTGGCTTTGTACGGGGATGGGAAGTCCTTTTTCTCTCTTCCAGTGAGCAGATCCATTATCAAGTCTCCCCATAGCCCTTTCTGGGTTGTTTTGAGGGTCACTACATGACTTTTCTTTCTGAACGTGGACTCCGCAGGAACGTAAGCTGAGCACTATCTGAAGCCCAGCAGGTAGAAAGGCCCCCTCTCTCCCCGCTGTAATACGTGCTGAAATGAATAGGAAGCTGTTGCCCTCCCACTGAAGCCAGATCATTCCACTTGATGCGTTTCCCCCACTAAAAAAATTGAAATGATCACAAGAGTTAGGAATGGAGGGTTTCCTGTTTTTATATAGTAGAATAATGGCACGGCTGGACAAGAGCTGGGCCTTTCTGTGTTAGTCCTTCATTCCATCCCTCCCTTTTCTTGGTGCTAAGCCTCCCTGTTGGGTGTCTCTTCTCTTCTCTTTCCTCTGCCCCCTACTCTCTCCTGGGTCTTGCTGTTGTGGAATTCAGGCATCGACATTGTCTAGGGGTACTTGGTACCACTTAAAAACTACTGGAGGTCCATCTGGGAAGAATCCTGTTGATGCTGTTGTAAGAAAACAAAAGTCAGTTGCTGGAGAGACATAATGGAGTAGGAGGCTTTAGTGGATGACATCTAGACCGAGTCACAAAGCCACTGCAGACAGGAGAGTGAGTTTTCTGCAGTGTGTTTTTAAATACCAGGATTTTTTCCTCTAACTAATTGGGAAAGTTGTCCCGCAGGCTGACAGTGTTCTTGCTTGGCTAGCTGGTGCTTTCTGGCCAGTGACTGTGCAGAGGGACATTGACCTGTTTGCATCAGAAGGCTTTATAGGTTCATAGGAGAGCTGAGGACACAGCCAAAGTTGAATGGGCATTGGTGGCTTGGTGACATCTGATGACCTCAGGATTCTCTTCTGTATTACTTAGGTTCTTCCTTTCTTCATTTCTGACAGGACCTCATAAGTATTTCGTCTCCTGACCCCTTCTGATGACACTTCAGTTTCAATGTCTGTGAAACCAATTCCCAGGGCAGGGAGTGCCAAAATTTACAATAAGGTTTAAAAAGGATGCTACATTCACATGTTTGCAGTGCAGACACTCTGTCAGCTTGCAGGAACAACTGATCTTGATACCTCTGCAGCAAGAGTGATTGGTGAAAACAGGAGGCCACCAGGTGGCTCAGCCTTGGTGATAAAGCTGAGAGTGGCATCCCGAGTTACAGAATTGAGGGCACTGTAAGGCTCCAGGTGGAAGAATTGAGTCAAAAGATCGTTTAAAGCATTTTTTATTTAAAGAGATGAATATGAAAATTGCAAGGTGGAAATGTTCTTTTTCTGTGATGTGCCGAGTTTTACTAAGTCACACAGAATTTGCTGTGGCTTGGCTTGCTGTGAGCAGACCTACATTGTTTAGAAAGGTGTCGCAGGAGCTTGCGGTGCGGATTCTGCTTTTGTTTCTGGGGTGATCTGCTGAGGCCCACCCTGCAAGGTGATGACTGCGCAGTCTGCAGTGTGGACTTCCAGGTCTGTGGGGTTTCGTCTTTGGTGATACTGGGCAACCTTCTCATACAACAGACGACTGGGGTCTAATTGCACTTCGAGTTGGTTCTCCGAGTTTGAGACTTGCCCAGACTCCAGTCTGAGGAGCTAGCAGGGCTTTCTACGCTCCCCTGGGCCCTCAGGAGACCTGTGCAGGCTGCAGGAACTGGGTCTCTTTAGACCACTCCTTGGAATTCTTTGAGAAAATTCTACCGTGCTTTCCATTTTGGCCTTGACTAGACCAGGAGCAAATAAATTGATTCCTTGGCCCATGTGTTGGATCCTCAATTTATTGAATTGGTTTAAGCTTATCACCATGTTCCTTAAAATTATTCTCAGGTTGCCTCATGGGTAATGTTCCAAAACTCTGCCAGGTCAAATCAGCCCGTGGGTTTTAATTTATCCATGGGCCCAAATCACCTTCTCTGATCCCATGCCCACTCCACCTAAGCGGCACTTGTCCCCCTACAGTTACCCAGGCTATTTCGGCAGTCCCACATGGGTATCTCACAAGTAAGCGAGAACGTCCAACATGCTCTGCTATTTTTGTCTGGGATGCTGCAGGGAGTGCTCAGTTGTTGTGTCAGGGTGAGGCCCTACGAGGGCCCCTGAGGTCCATCTTCCCCTGAAGTGAGATTTCTACTCATTCCAGGTCTATGCTATAGAGGGTCCTCTAAGCCCTGATACAGCCCTGGTGCCCAAACTGAGATTATTAATTACAACTTTTGAGAGCTAATTGTTATTTTTCATCTTAAAAAAAGGTTTGGTGAATGTTTCTTTAGCAGAAGTCCCTGTTCCTCACTGTTAAGGTTTAGACATGAGGTGTCCCCAAAAACTCATGGGTGAGACAATACAAGAATGTTCAGAGTGAAATGATTAGATGATGACGTGTGACCTCTACAGTGGATTCCACTGATACGGGTGGCAGCTGTAGGGAGGTGGGCATAGCTGGAGGAAGCAGGTCCCTGGGGGTGTGCCTTTGGGGTCTACGTTTTGCCTCTCTCTCTTTCTCTCTCTGCTTTCTGGTTGCCGTGACCTGAGCTGCTTTTCTCCACCACACCCTTCCACCATGAAGATCTGCCTCACACAGGCCTGGGACATGGAGTTGGCTGATGGTGGATTAATAAGACCTCTGAAACTGTGAACCAAAATAACCTTTTCCTCCTGTACGTTGCTTTTATTGGATCTTTTGGTTGCAATGATGAAAAAGGTGACCAAAACACTCACCAAGCTTCTTGTGGAATTCGTCGCTCAGTCACGGACCTCATCTCACAGGTTTTGGGGGAATTTTCAGCCCTCTATCTGTGTCCGCCCAAGCAAGCTAATCTTCCTTGCTGTGATGATCTAGTCCTCAAAACAAGCCTATTTTATTTTTAAAAAATCTCTTCCTTACTAACCATAGTTAGTCTTTTCTCCTTAGAACCACAGAATCTGACATACCTCACATCTAGAATTGGTGCTTTGCTTTATGTTTTGCCCAATTAAAAGGCTTTGTAGGGTGAGTAGGTTTTCCTGAGAATTGCCTGCTTCAAAGGGAAATGAAACCTTCTTGCAAAATAGAGAACTACCCCTTTGAATGTTCAGTTTTACTGATTCTACCTTCTCTAGGGAGACACGAAGACCTTACGGCCACATTTAAGTCACAGCTTGAGCTCTCAGAAACTGGTGCCTTCCCATCCTTGCGCAGTTTCTGTAAGAAATGTTCATCTCCCAAGCATATAATCTAGGGTGGGGTCTCAGCTTTGTGTTGTAGAAGATCCAGATAGTTTCGGCTTTCTGTGTGTGTGTGTGTGTGTGTGTGTGTGTGTGTGTGTGTCCCAGGTCAGTCATTACTCATGAGGGCAAATGTAGTGGCTCTGTTTACAGTAGAACAGGCTGTGCCATATGTGTTGATCACTCAGGTTTTATAAAACAGACCAACCATCCCCATTGATACTCCTACAGCATTTGGTCTCATCTTTTTTTTTTTCCCTTAAGGAGATACTTATTTTCCAAGTCATGAATTGATTTTAAGAATAAAAAAAGATAAAACCAAGAAAGTCCATTAAATTTTTACTTGCAGGTATAAAAACATGAAATTAATCATATACTCCCAAAAAGCCCCCTCAAAACCACATTACAGTTATATATTCTTTACAAGTTATGTTTAAAAATGGAACTAAAATAAAACATCATAATAATTTGATTAGTTTCAAGGTTCTATAGAATTTATCTTTCGTGTGTGTGTTACTGAGGTTTGAACCCAGGGCCTCACGTTTGCTAAGATAGTGCTATACCACGGAGCTATATCACCAGCTCTACATTTTTAACATTTTTAGTGAAATATCAGTAAATTCATGCTATGGTTTAGGGTAGATTTCCACTTTTTTAAGGAAATGTAACAAATACTTAAGGTAAATTATTTTGGAATTAGTAATAATTCTGCATTTGAACTTAATCCACATTTTTATTTCACTTTGCCTTTAGCAAGATGGGATGTGATTTTGGATATTAGTACCTACTTAGTAAGGGTCATTCTTATTGCATACTGGGAAGGATTCTTTTCCAAGATTCTTTTCCAGTGCTTTTTTGTTTCAAAACAAAGGGAAAATAGTTTCAGGAAATCTCAATTTGAGCACATGAAGTATGAAGTCATTTCATCTGACTACAGAATTTCAATCCAGTTGCATAAGCGTGGTAAAACCGAGGCTCACTCCACCAGATGGCCATAGCCTATTCCTCAGAGGTACAATTTAACCAGAAGTTGGAAATGTTTCGGTGAGCATGCATTGCTATTCAAGTTGCTGGCTTTATTAAGGGAGACTAGATACAACTCTGCCCATCAAGACTTAAAATTACAACTCCAGATCCCTCAAGAACATTAATGTGCCCAGCCGTCAGCTCTGTTCCAGACCAAGAAACCCCAAGTCATGTTAATGCCACAACTAGGATATCGTTTGACAGTTGGGGTTCGCTCTGGAGGGTCTTAGGGCACATGTTCGGTCCCACGCTTGGCCCAGCGGCATACCTATCAAAAAGGCTAGACCCCACTATAAGAAGCTGGGCACCATGTCTTAGGGTATTGGCCACAGCATTTATCTTAATCCAGGAATCAAAAAATCTTTCCTTTGGGGCTCCCACTGAAGTGGTCTCACCTCATCGTCTGTCTGAACTTCTTCCTTATAAGGGTCTGAAAACTCTATCACCCTGTTGGGTGTTAGCCTTGCAAACTGCTCTTATTGAGGACTCTTCCATTTCCTTTAAGACATGCCGTCCTTTAAATCCAGCCATCCTCTTACCCCACCTTCTGACATACATGCTTCAGCAACCTGTGGCTGCCTTGAGATTCTGGAAGAGTTATTCCCCTGCCCCTCCAATGTTCAGGAGGGGGCCTTACACAATGCTACTTTCATATGGTTCCCTGATGGTAGCTCTTTTTTCCAGGAAGGGATTCGACGGGCTGGATATGCCATTGTCTCCCTGGAAAAGGTTGTAGAGTCAGGACCACCTCAGTTACAGACACCACCAAGGTCATTACACAGTGTGTTTCCAAGGATGGAGGACACATACAGTTGATGCCAGCCACCAGCACAACTTTTGGCAACTCAAAGAACATTCTTACAGCTACATGTGTAACTGATCCAACCACAGCCTTGGGAACAACTGTCAGTCAATCTAATGTAATGGTATTGCCTGGAAATTCTGCACCTACGACTGCCCAACCTCCATAAGTCTGCAGCTGCCGATGCAGCTCTGTCTGCGTGAACCGGCCGGTGTCTGCTCTGCGTGGCAGGCGGCAGACGGGCACCAGGTTTGCCCTCTAGTCTAGCTCTCGCTTCTGGCCTCGGGCAGCCTACAACCATGCACCCTACGACTGACCTCGTGGGGCTCCTTCCTGGGTGGTGGGGCGTAAGATATGCCTTCCGGGAAAGGCAAGGGGGCGTGACAGCACCCTAGCAGTCTGTCTGCGATCCTAGGCAGCCATTGGTCCACTTGTCAGCCTGTGCTCAGCAGTCATTGGCTTAATACCTAACCTGCGAATTCTAACTGCTCAGCGATTGGCCCATCGTCCTTCACTGGGAAATTCAACTACTTAAGCGGAGCTCCCCGCCATGCGCTCTCTCTCTTCTGGGCAGACACTGTTCCTCTGCCTAATAAAATCTCTTGCAAGTGAGTTCCTCCATCTGGAGTGGTTTGTTTGGGTGCCTTTTCACTTTTCATCTTTACTGGTAACTCAAGGTTTCTCTTTTCCTTTTGTATTTTCAGTTGTCGCTCCTTATTGATAATAAGTTCTTAAGATTTATCACTATGTGTTTGAAGATTAGCAGAGTGGTTTCAGCTTTGAAACCGAGGTGCAATGTGTGACTGGAGACATCGTTGTTCAGTATAGTTTAGATAAGTAAATAAATTACCTAGCACTTCACACAACAGGTGTTAAGGGGAGAGATCAAGCAGAGATGCAGGGCTGTAGTGGGTGTGGCCTGCGATTTTCAATGGCCTGCAGAGAGGGCTGCGCTGAGATCCTTTCATAAGGAAAGATCTGAAGAAGGTGGACCCTGAGATCTGAGAGAAGGATGCAAACTGGGAACAGCAAGGGTGAAGCCTGGGTGGAAGGGTGCCTGGCATGCAGGAAAGCCCTGAGTGTCTTGTGAGGCAAGCGTGGGTGGGATCAGAGGGTCAGGAGACGAGGGTCAACGGTGTGGAGAAGGTGGGACGCACTTCCCCTGGACTCTAGCTCATCCTGTTGAGTGAGATAGGAAGTAGCTAGAATGATAGAGTGGCATTTCCTGAGATGGGGAGGCTGAAGGAGAAGCCGGGGCATAGGGGTGGTGGCCAGGAGCTTGCACTTGGGCATGCTGAGTTTGAGGTGTCTGAGAGACCTTTGAGTAGAGGTGCCAATCAGGCCATTATTTCAAGAAAGAGACCTGAGCTAGAGACTTACCTCGGAGTTCTCAGGGCAAATGGTGCTCAGGGTCATGAGCTGGATGAGATTCACCAGGTCGGTATTAATGGATTTCACCGATGTTGACAGCAGGCATGGGTATTTTCGTGAGCTCTGTTCATCTGCTGGCACCACAACAGAATTGGGGTTTTCTCCAGGATATATGGCAAAGCAAGAGGGGGAAGGTGTGTAAGGAGTGTATAAGGAATGGTCAGGGAATCTGTCTAGTGTGGAGAGTGGGGAGTGTGCAAAGGGAGGGGCTTAAGGAGGAGAGTCAGGATCCAGCCATTAGGTATCTGTGGGGCAGAAGAATTTAGGAGCCGAGTTCTTGAAGAAATGAGCTGGAAAGCCAGGAGGGGCGAGTGGGGATCCGGTGCTTCACTGGAAACCAGGAGAGCGGAGTTACCATATGACAGCTCGTGACTGGTGGGCATGAGACACTTCAGCTACTGTGAATGGTCAAGGTCCGCACCGTAAAATGAAATAGGATGGGATGGAGCACATTAGCCTTATGCCAAGTAATCAGCAAAAGTATTGCATTTGGAAAAATGTTTCTCTTATGTATCTTCATGGAAATTATGTACATATGAAGCTTCATTTGTCGTGGGTCATAATGTGAAGTGCATTTCTTAATTGAAGACAAAGTCACAAAGTTTGAAAAACACCATAGGATTTGTTCATGGGAGAGAGTAGCTGAGTTTGTTTATTGGAGGTGTTTGCATGGTTTGAACAACCTAGGGGAAAAAAACACACAAAAAACTCAAACAACCTATTGCTGAGCCCGCCCCCCCCACACATACACATGCACACACACATGTATTTTAATTAATTAATTGATTTTTTTTTGGTCTTACCTGATTTCCTTCAGGCCAAATAAAAATTTTCTTGTGTTTTCATTTCCATGAGCAAGGTAACATTACTTCTAAAACATGAGCTTTCTTAAATCAAAAGTAAGTATTCCTGGACACTTCAACTCCATGGCAAAACTAAGGGATGTTTTAACAACTATATATGCCCGCCCCTAAATAGTCCGGTCTTCGTAAGCAGATTGGAAGTCTCAAGCCATGTCCCCAGTAAGGTGTTATGACTGGATGCTCGGCTTTTCCAGCAAGTCTGGAATCGCACACCCTGAAGAGTGAGCGAGACCTGCATGCCTGGACCCCCAGCCCTCATAACTACTTCTGGGCCCTGTCACCTCTGGAAGTGGGAGGTGGTGGCTGCACCTGTGCCAGGCGGGTAGGCGCAGCTGTCCCTGAGGTGCCACACACTGTGATGGCTTCCAGCAGCAGAAATACCTTCTCTCTCAGTGCGGGAAGCCAGCAGTCCAGAATCAAAGTGTCAGCAGGGTCCCGCTCCCGGGACTCTGGGCACCATCCTGCTGGTCTGTGTGTGGCATGGCAGTGGCCTCGGTCCTGGGTGGGCTTGGCTTGCAGCAGCGTCACTGTAGACTCCGCCGGGCCTGGCCAGAGCTGTCTCCCCCACTAGACCACATCTCACAGGACACTAGTCCTGTTGAATTAACGGCCTATTTACTACAGATTAGTCTTAACTAGTCGTGTCTGCAGTAGCCATTTTCAAATAAGATCACATTCTGGGGTGCCACGGGTTAGGACTTCCACCCAATTCCACCCCTAAGAGTGTGCACCTGGGAAGCTGCGGGCGAGCTCACTCCAGCTGCAGAACCACGTGGAAGGCTGGGGCTTCAATGCCATGTGGGCTTGGCGGGGTGTGGGAGGCAGCGCTTTCCCAGGTGGGCATAGGGCGGGCTTATAAATCAACTAGATCACAGGTGCTGCTGGTTTGCAGGTCACAGCATGCTGGGGTGGAAATGAAAAAGAAGAGAAATTTAAAGGAATCGTCGTCACAGTCTATACAATGTGTATTTGAACTGGGCCTCACAATGGCCCGTTTTGAAGGCTGTCATTCCTCTTTTGAGGGCCTAATATTGTCAGTGCAGATGATAATGTTAGGAAAAGAAGAAGGCAGCTTTAGTGGAGAATTAGGCAGAACGTAGGGAGTGTTCTGTAACACCTGGGGGATTCCAGGTGGGTGACAAACTCCAGCTCTTAGCAGGCTGCTCCTAGGCAATGGGCAGGAAAGTCTGGGTACAGGAGACAGGGTGACTTCGGAGCAAATTGCTTTTCCTACCACGGGTCTCTTCTCTCCACGGTCACCCTTAGAGACACAGTCTTTTCTTAGAGACGTAGTCTTTCATGCAAAGGATTCCTGGTGCCCTTATTTTTTTCTCTCTCTTTAACAGCTGAAATATTAAACAGAATTGCAGTCAGAGTAATATTATGTTTATATCACTATTTTTTAGCAAGCTTTTTGATGAGTTGAACAGGCACGGAAAAAAAATTAAAACAGTAAAAAATACACATACTGAAAAGTTAATCTTCTCACCCAATTGTGCATAACCTTGTTTTATCTGTGTAAGAAACACAGAAAGCTTTTCCTTTTAGCATGGCCTTTATTTATGAAGTTGCCATTCCTGAATCCTAGTCAGTAGGACAGGTGAAGGGAATTGATCTTCCAGGAGAAGAAATCTAATGATTCCTTTGGTAGTCTAGATCAAGAATTTAAAGACGTGTACATGTGCAAATATGTAACAACGAATCCCACCATTATGTATAACTGTGATACACCAATAGAAATATAAAAAAAGAATTTAAAGATGCGGTCAGGCTAAGGAGCAGAATTCATGCAACTGGGAGAAACCAAATGGCTGTGACCTGCTCACCTGGGTCTTGTGCATGGTGGAGAAGCTTCCTGAAATTCAGGGAAGACCACATTCAGCAAAATACACATACATTGAAATTGGGATGGAAGAATTATCTAGGGTGTGAGATTTAAAATCTCATTAGAAAAAAAAAAAAAAGAAGAAAGTTGTCCTTGTTTAGAAGGGAGCTTAAGTAGCCCTTGACGTGAATAGTCCTCATTAAAATGCCACCTGTGTGCTTCACTCCAAACGAGAAAACTCCCAACACCAGGGAAGGTCAGATCTGTTCCAGAAATCCTAAATCATACCAATTATTCCTATGCAACCCCGTAATCCAGTTTCTGGTTTGAAACCGTGAAACTTGCTGAGGGTTTTTGCTCTTACAGTGTGGACCCCCATGAAAAAAGGTATTATAAAAGGTTATTGCAACCAGGTCTAAGAGAGTCCTATATATTGAGAGGGAAGAAAATGCAAGTCGACATTATAAAAGATTACTTTCTGTGCTGCTAATGATCACTTTTGGTTTCAGTTTTCCTGAATGTTCAGGAAAGAAAGAGAACTCACAGGAAAGGAATTTATTGCAAAAAAATAATTGCCCAGTACATTACACAGCACAGTAGGGATATAATGAGCATGGGAAAGTGCAATATCTAACCAACCCTTAGAGTTACAGTAATAGTTTGATTCAACTTCCTTATACAGAGTGCTGAGCAACCAGATAGCTTTGCCCAAAGGATCGGACTGCAATTGTTTTGAAAGTTTCTTGGGGGAAATGCAATTAGTGACAAGATTTAATAAAGCCAAAACAGCTGAATGTGATGAGATGAGCCCCTATTCTTTTGTTCTTTCTATGTAATGTAAGAAAATAGCAAGACAACAATTACATTATAACTAAATGAATTAAACAAAGCTCCAAAACATAAATTAGAATTTAACTACACCATTAAAAACTAATTTAATTTGCAAGCCATCATTACTAGATAATAAAGACCCATTGCAAAATGTACAACAATATCTTGTGAACATGTGAAAAAAAAACAAGTAATAAATCTCATTGAGCAGATGAGTTTCTGTTACATTAGCAGATAAAAATGCTGAATGGATGTTTCGGTATATAATGGAAAATCGCAAGTAATTTTTTTTTTTTTGCCATAAATGACTTTATAGTTAAAGGAAGGCCTCAGGGAAAGTTAGAGAAGCACAGAGAGCGTAAGGATTTAGTGTGATACAACCTACTCTCAAACCAAGACAAAGAAAAGGCATTTAAATAGTTTGTTTGTCAATGTATGAAATATATTGTTGTCTATTCAAGTGCAAACAATATCTTGTTTTAGATAATTGCAAATCTGATGGCAAATGCAGCCTTTTCCCTATAGTGTGTCTTATTAAATTGTGCAGGAAATAACAAGGTGTGCATAAAAAATTCAAGAGATGTGAATAAAAAATTTTAGTTCTGGGGTTGCTATTTTAAAACTTACTAAGAAAATAGCATCAACATTTCCTTATCTGATTAGAGCAAGACACAAACGAGTTTCAGAAAACTCATTTTATTGGAAATGAGTTTTAAATGTATGCTTTCTAATAAAGCAGTAATAATAAGCGTTTCTCCTACTTGTGTGGTTGCTGCTGGCAGAGAAGTCTGTGCTGCCAGCAGATGGCAGTGTGACCCCACTTTTCCAGCCCGGCCTGGGCCTGCATCTAAAATTACTCCAAGACTTTTTATGGCATCTCAGGATTAATATAAGATGGAGATGAAAACTTAGGCACACCCGATGGTATCATTCCCTTGAGTCCACACCGTGACTCTGCAGTGATAGGACTTGGCTACATAGCGATGCTCTCCTACAGATTTTCACTGAAGGAGGGATGGTTTTATTAAATGGCTTGGTGATTTGATGCAGTTGGACATGCTCATTTATGTTTTACATTCCCTCATGAAATTTTAATGTCAAAAAGAGTTAACACTTAGGTTAAATGTCACCTCGTCTACACAGTGTTCCCTAGTTGCCCCACTGGGTTAACACCCTGCCCTGGCTGCATTTGCTGGTTTACAGGCCTGGAGACCAGCATCCACTACGTGACCCTGGGATTTTGGTCTTTAAACTGCTGTCTCACTGGACTATTAGCTTCTCAAGGACAAGTGCTACATTCTAGTTCTGGGTCCCTGGCTCTCCACCAGGTGTCGCTTTGGGTTTGTTGAACTAGATGGAGTCTGGTCCCAAGGCTCAGCGGAAGCGGTTTTCACGGATTGTTCCATTTTTAGAGCAGCTGAGAGGTGCGTTTAAGGAGAATCCTGGAATTCTTGCCCAGAAGACAAAGCCAAAGACACCTAACTTTAATTTTGCTGAGCATACAGGCAAGAAACTTCACTGACTATAGTAATTAATAGAAAATGATATATTGAGCTGTGTTGCCCAACTCTAAAATGGGCCCACATTCTGACATGGCAACTTTCTTCCAGTTCATTATTAAGAATGAAAAATTTTAAAACTAATGAAATGGCAGGGCAGACAGAACGCCAATACTAAGGTGAAATGAACCTTTCAATGCAGAATTATCAATAAATGTATTATTGATTTGGGGAGACTAGTCATAGATACAGTCATTTATTTGTGAAACCACTTACTTCTTGTAAATGATTTATTGCAGAAGAAGGGAGGAAAGACTATATTTCATTTCAAAAACTTGGATGGAAAGAGATGCAGTCATTATCTAAATGACCCTTAGGTGGACTGCGTTTCCTTTATTTATATTACTTTTAATGTCATAGCATTCTTTATAACGTTATGTACTAAATGACACCTTAACATTTCTAAGTTAAAAGACTCCCTCTGTAAATTCTCATTAATATGAAAACATTTCCTGAGCCCCCGGGACTTACAGATGGAGAGCATTTCTCCCACAATGCACGTTGGCTTGGCTTTCCGATTCACATGCAGAGAAGAGAGTCGGCATGGAGCTGTCGGCTTCTGCACTGCGGTGGCACTTTGCTCCTCAGTTCCAGGCCCTCCTGTCTTTGGTTGGGGTTATCCTGTCAGCACTTGGATGACGGTGTGGATTGCTGGGCCCTGTGCCCCGGGCCTGCTGGTGACTGTGATGGCGTCCATGTGGGCCGAGCACTCATCCACATGCCTAGGTTACATTCATTTCAAGGAAATTCATGAGCAGAAAGGGTGTAAGCTGCTGTGTGTGAACCACAGACCCTGTGCTGCCGCATTTGAAGAGTGGTTTTCAATTTATTCTTAGTGATTTGGATGAACACAGGCCCAGTGAAGAGTTAACGCTTTGCAGAACCCTGTTTTCCAGAGAGGAAAGTGGAAGGGCCAGAGGAGTTCTATATCATCAGTCATGCATTTGTGGTAGAAATGAGGAAGATGATTACCTACTCAGCTCAGTGTTCTAAGGATCAAATGAAAAATGGAAATTAAAACTGTGTTGAATATGAATACGAGTGGTATAGTATGATCTTTATTATTGTTATTATCAGTTAGGAGTACAGGCTTTGGGGACAGATAAGTTCCGTGTCACAGGTCTCCTATTCGAGATTTAGTGATTTTGGTCAGTTGCAACTTACATTATTAAGACACCAGGTGGGATACTATTCCTTGATTCCTCTGCCTTTTATCAAAAAACAAACTGGTTCCTGCCACAATAAAAAGAGGAGTGGGGCTGTTTTCACAGACCCTCTTCCATAGTGCTGAGTGTCTGTGTCCAGAAGGTAGTGGGTGGCTGGGGAAAGACTGGGTGTTGTACATGGGAAATAATTTTCTCTTGTGTTCGTGTTCTTAGTGGCAAAGGTCATTATTAGCAGGGGGACGGGTGGTTAATCCAGAGACTCCCACTTATTTTTTCTCACCACACTAATTTACACTAAAGAACCCAAGCTGGCATTCATTGATTCCTAATAGGACGAAGAGGGAGTTCTGCATTCAGGTGGTGGTATTTACCAGCAGGTTCTGAGATTCCTTCTTTCTGGTGGTACGTTGGTATTGCTCCTCACAGAGTTAAATTGTAGTAGAGAAACATGAAAAGCAAGCCCTGAGATGCTGTCTTGTATGGAACATAATACACAGTTATAACAACCAGAGCTTGATAAAATACCAGCAGCAGGGAGCGCAGTTATTTATTGCTTCAAGGGAAAATCAAGCAAAATAGCTACAAATTGTTTAAAGTAACTTCCCCCCATCTTTCTCGAGTCTCAGTCATTCTGGCTATGAAACAGAAAAAGATCTTTGTTATTTCCTAAGCCAAGATTAGCCTTCCTTGGTGTGCAGAGGCTGGCTTCGTGTGAAGGAACGAGGTTAATGTAAACCTGGAGAGCAATTACCTCAGAACTGTTGCTGAAAGCTGAGCAGGTGCCCCTGGGGGGCATCCTGTGGGCAGCTGGGCTGGAGGACAGTCTCAGAGTGCTAGCTGGCACTGGGGCTCTGCCCCTGCCTCTTGGGCACAGCCTGGTGCTGGGCAAGCCCACACTGATTTCATGGGTTGTGTTAAACAGCTAGAAGGGTTGAGCACAAAGGGAAAAAACCTCTAGCTAACTTGGAGAAACCGTGTGTCCTTGAACTGGCAGTGGATGTGCGCCCTGTCTGAGCCACACTGCGTCACGACATGGGTATTCAAGACAGGCAAAGCCTTACACTCAGAAGCACCACCTGGCAGGTAGCTACGCACCTTCTAAACCACCCAGCACCTCACTGACCTGGCAGCACCTCAAATACTTCCTAAGAGGAAGGTTGCCTCTGTTGGGCTGAAGCTTTGGTCATGGTGTGGGGTTGCAGGGAAATTCCTGTGTCCCTGGACTGCAGCAAAGGACCATGGCTTGTCCTTGAAATGCCACGTATTTGACAGGTACTGAGTGCCACAATCTTTATTTTATTCTTCTCAAAAAAGATCAATTAAAGTGTAATTATTGAAAGAGAATAAAGGGAAACCTAGCAAATGATAGGTACTGGCAATATTTGGAGACTAGTAAAATAATTGAACATAAAGTCTATATGTCTACAAGCTGCAGGCGATAATATCAGTAAACAACGTGCTGCGAGTCTTACACGTTTGCAATTAATCCTCAAGTAAGCGTAAGGTGTGGGTCTGCAGAGAGCCTGAGGTATTCCTCCAAGTCCAATTTAGAGATCAGCTACAATAAAATGTCCTGGGTTAGAACCACTGGAAAGGGACAGTGTGCATGAATTGTCAAGGGCAAATGCTGCCTTTTCACAAAACCAGCTGTAATGGTTTGGATGTGGTGTCCCCAGAAGCCCACGTGAGACAATGCAAGAAGGTTTGGAAGAGAGATAATTGGGTAATAGCCTTAACCTACTCAGTGAATTAATCCCTTATGGGATTAACTGAGTGGTAACTGGAGGCAGGTGGGTGTGGCTGGAGGAAGTGGCTCCACTGGGGACGTGGCTATGGGTATATATCTGTATCTGGTGGGTGGAGTCTCTTCCCTGGGCTTCCTGGTCATGACGGGAGCTGCTTCCCTCTGCCCCACACTCTGCCATGATGTTCAGCCTCACCTGGAGCCCCGAGGAGTGGAGCCTGCTGTCTATGGATGGAGACCTCTGAAACCGTGAGCCCTCCAATAAACTTTTTCTCATTTACAGTTGTTCTGGTCGGCTCCTCAAGTCACAGTGGTGATAGAGCTGACTACAACACCAGCAATGCAAAATGCTGGTTCTTTAAGCTTTCTGAAGTGGAAACGGGATGAACTGTTCTGCAGAGATGGATAAGGAAAAATGTGGCTCCAACACTCATCGAAACACAGCTGAGAAATGGCAGCGCTGAGGTTAACGCAGACCCCGGGCATTCTCCACCCAGGCCGGCGCCGATGCTCCTGAACAGCACTCACTGTGGCTCCATGCGAATTGACCAGGTGAATAGCTTGTCCTCGGGGCAGCTCTGTGATATCAGTTGGGAGTGCAGAGTCTGTCTTGATGTTTGTGTCTTTCCATTCTAGGTTGTTAATGTGCTCTTGGTTAGTAGTGTCTATTCTGTTATTACACAAATCACCCACAGATTATTATTTCATTAATTTCACAAAAAACGATTGAATATATCTTGGGATTGCTGGGTTACAAAAATGTTTAGAACTCGGTCCCTAATCTTGAAGAGTTTATAGCCTAGTAAAGACACACAAAAGAAACTTATAAATAACAACTGATTCACAGTGGTGCATACTTAATGCAGAAAAATTAGATGCAGTAGTCTTTGAGCAGCCCCATTTTAAACTGGAAATCATAGGCAGGGTATGTATCTCAGGGGTAGAGCACTTGCTGAGCATTCACACAGCCGTGGGCTTGATCCCCTGCAACACACCCAAGTGTATGCACTTAAACAAACACAGGGAAAAAAAAAAACAACCTGGAAAGCATACACTGGATGCTCAGCCCTGACCAGTGTTTTGACATGGCAGATTACATAACTTTTCTCAAGTAGATTTCATAGTTTGAAATGAATTTTGTAATGCCTTTGGTGTATCAAGTGAAAATGTGTATTAAAAAATGCTCTGAGAGGCACTTGGTTAATTCTGGACTGTAATTAGAATGCAGATTATGGAGATGTTGTACAGAGGAGAGGAATTGTTTAGTCAGAGGTCTTGAATAGGAGACTGAATTTCCAAAACTGGAGATAAGGCAGGGACATTTCAGTCAAAAGGAGTGAAGATATACAAGGCAGGAACAAATGAGAGTTCTTTTTAAAAATTCGGGAAAACATACATTCCATAAAATTCACCATTTTAAGTGTACATTTCACAGTATTAAAACTATTCACATTTTTGCATAAATAAAATCAAGAAATGCTTTTGCTTTTGTGATGATTTGTTTCACTTGGCGTGATGTCTTCCAGACTCATCCATGTTGTTACGTGTGTCAGGGTCTCCTTCCTCCTAAAGGCTGAACCGTATTCTTTCATATGTATACACCAGTTTGTTTAAAGTTTATTTCTTCATTCATCATCCATGGACACTTGAGTTGCTTCCAACTTCTGGGTCTTGAAAATAATGCTGCTAGCAACATGAATGGAAAAATATCTGTTTGAATTCCTGTTTTCAGTTCTTTGAGAAATATACCCAGAAGTGAATGCGCTGGGCCATCCTGTTCTAGGAACCAGCAGACTGCTTTCCATAGTTGCTGCACCATCTTGCAATCCCACCAACAAGGCACAGGGCTCCCAGTTACTCTAATCCTTGCCAACACTTGCTATTTTCTTTCTTTCTTGGTTTTTAAAATTAATTAATTTTATAACTCATCCTAATGATACCTCATTGTGACTTTGTGACTTTGTTCTGCATTTCCCAAATGATTAGTGGTACCGAACAGACTCTCATGTGCTTATTGGGCATTTTTGGAGAAATATCTATTCAAGTCCTTTGGAAGTTTGCAGTTGATTTCTAGAAGTTCTTCATATATTCTGGTTATTAATACCTTGTAAGATATGATTTACAAATATTTTCTCTCATTCTGTGCAATTTCTTTTCACTTGTTAAGTTTCGTTTAATTTTGATGTAGTTTAATTTCTTGTTTCTGTTATTGTCTGTGCTTTCAGTGCTGTAACTAAAAATATCATTGCCAAATTCAATGTCATGATTTTCTTCCGTGTTTTCTTCTAAGAGTTTCATAGTTTTGCTCCTACATACAGCTCTTTGGTCCATTTTGAGTTATCTTTTGTATATGGTGTAAGATAAAGGACAACTCGACATTTTTTTGCATGTGAATATCCAGTTTTCCCAACACCATTTCTTGAAGTGATTGTGCTTTTCCTCCAATAAATGAGATAATTTTTGAACAATGAAAGATGTATAGTGTAGTTAAGGATGTAGTCAAAGGGCAAACTGGTAACTTAATTGGTCACACCCTGAGCTATAAACAGCGGAGGAGTGGGGACTTAGTTGAGCCAGGTGTTACTGATTCACAGGGAGTGAGCACACAGTCCAGGGACAGAAGGGGACATAGCTGAGATGCACTCTTGGTCTTGGTTAACAACTATCATATCTAGTACAGAAAAAGGATTTCTGACTAACAGATACTTTCACATGTTTATGATCTATAAAGTGCTGTTAATAAATTTTACACTTTGAATTCTTTTTCTCATAAAAACGTGATTACTCATGATTTAGAACTTGGAAAATACAGTGGCATAAAGCAAAAAACCCAAATCGCCATTTATCCCACCATTCAGATGTTACTGCTGCTAATATTGGCTGCCTCTAAGTTCAATTTTAAAAGCATATGCTTATTTTTGCATAACTAGGAATAATATTCCGTGTGAAGTTTCCCATTCTTGTGTTTCTTTTTTTGACCTGACATCATTCAGGGGCGCACTCTCTTACCATTTTGAGTCTCAGAGTGTGCCTAAGCAAGAGGTATTGCAAAGGGAGGCAGAGCAGGTTCTGATCTCAGTGCCATGGCCTTTACCAGGGGGCTGGCCCAAGCACAGCCTCACTCTCACTGCCTGCAAAACTGGATAATGCTTGCTACCCATTCCTTGAAGAGCAGTGAGGTAGCACCTGGAAATCGCGTCGTCTTCCCTGTAATAAGGGTGCCAGGTGAACAGCTGGTGATGTATGGGGAATGGAGGGCGAGGGCCGAGGGCCTCCTTGCCTTGCCCACCAGCAGCTCCTGCATCCTGCCTGTGGGCTTATAGGCCTGCTCACCCTACAGAGGGCGTTTTGCAGAAGCAGACAGCTGCACAGTTTGCACAGCCACAGAAAGCTGTTTATGGCGAGGACGGCAGCCACCCCTGCAGCCGTGGTGAGTGTGTTAGGAACACGGGGTTGGGATCATCCCGCCGCCTCTCTGCATTCCAACTTCATCTACTCCTAGGGTCGATTTGATGGTTGTTCCCTCAGTCTGGGGTGGCGGCTGCTGCAGACAGTGACTCGGTGTGACTGTGGAGCCACTGGCCCCGCTACTCTTCCTAACTGGGTCACGGTCTGCTCACTCGCGGAGCCAGCGTGTGCGCGCCTGTCATGCTTTGGCCGTGTAATGGAGTGGACAGGGTGATCATTTCAGTCTTTTCTGACTGCAGAGCTCTGGGATTGCCTATTTTATTTGCCTAACAAACAATGCCTGAGATGATAGGACTCTTGGTATTCCGAGTAGATTTCTTTGGTGGGGTTGTCTACGTTATTCATTTTGAGAGACCAGGGTTTTGTCTCCACTGCGAGCTTCCTTCCACTCTGAATCTGATGTTGCTCAGTTTCCCCCAAATGGTCCCTGATT
Organism: Sciurus carolinensis; assembly: GCF_902686445.1. Classification (NCBI taxonomy): domain Eukaryota; kingdom Metazoa; phylum Chordata; class Mammalia; order Rodentia; family Sciuridae; genus Sciurus; species Sciurus carolinensis. The sequence continues at coordinate 8,185,375 of NC_062222.1, forward strand.
TCTCTGTAAGTCTTTGTGAAGTTAGAAGGAAAGGAGTACCACAATCTTCTAATGGCCACTTCCTTTGAGTGCCTACTGTTCCCAGTGTCTTTCCAACCCATATATCACCCTTTCAACAGCCTGTGGTGTGGAATCACCTAGTCCTGTGTTGATGAGGGTGTGCAGGCTTTGAAGCCCCTAAGATCTGGGCCTGGCCTTGGGCACGCCCAAGGAAGGCCAGGCCTCCTGACTCTCACCCTGCTCTCCACACACTGCAGAGAGGAAGAACGGGCAAAGTGATCTTCCAAGGAGAGCAAAGAGAAACCGAAAAACAAAATTAGAATTCAGGAGTGCTGTATTTATTCTGGAGCGCTTGTCTTCCCTGGTTCCTGTGATGTTCCTCTGCAGAGTCTTTTGCCTTTTCAGTTTATATATCACAAGACATCTGAAACAGCACCCGGGACAGTCAGCAAAGGTTTGAGGTCTCATTCTCTTCTCCAGATCAAACAGTGAGTTGTTTGTTTTTGCCATAGGGGCCTTTAAAAATCCTCCAGGTGTGGACAAAGCTTTGAGCATCTGCAGACATCTCCCCAAGAATCTTTGAAAGAGCATTTCTGAGTAGCTGCCTTTGCTTTATTTCTCCTGTACTTGGAGATGCCCTGGAAGCCGGGCCCTCCCTCCCTCTCTCCTTCCCCACCTCTCCTGTGAGGACAGGAGCCTCCTGATCGTCTCCATTTCACAGACGTGCAGACTGAGCACCGGCCGTGTCGCGGGCGCCTTCAGGCTTTCTGACTCGCTCATCTCTTCAGGAGGCGCAGCTCCTCCTGCCCTCTGCTCGGAGTTATTTTCGATTTGCTTTCTCATCTGGAGAGGGCATTTCCATCTTTCATGATAGCTTCAAGTTGCATTTGCACCATCAGACCTGTAAATTCTTTTGTTCTGTTAAGGCCTGGTCGGGGTGACATCTGTCTCATTTTGAGGGTGGAATAATCTAATAGATAGGAAGGTCTGCACCAAAATGAGTCATTTAAATTCTTTGTTTTCAATGCTCCTTAGTTTAGCCTAGACTGAAGGCTTGGATTTAGATTTAAAGGGACTGGCAATAATATCTATGATAGTGCCACATAAAATTGAAACACATCACCCCCCTCATTTGTTTCTCCTCGTGCTGCTTCTAAACTTGTATGCAGATAAACCCACGACTTTATTCTGCGTGTGCAGAGACACAGGTGGTTGGTATTGCAGACTGGTTCTTGCTGGCCATTGTGTTACGGAGTGTGCTTTTGTGTTTATGTCAACCTATTTTATGAAGACAGCATAATTGCTGCCTTAATAGGGGCGATGAGAGGCGCTTGATGACCTGCCAGCAGAGAAGTCCTTCTGCTGGTCCTGGGTTGAGCCGAACGCATGCTTGGAGTCAGGGAGCCGGTGCAGGCAATGAGGGTGGGAGTGAGCACACAAAGCAGGCTGAACAAAGGAAGCGAACAGAAACCGGGCACTGGAGGGCAGTCAGGACTCGCTTGCTAGAGGTCCAAATGGGAAGGCACCAGGCTACCTGGACTGACCTACAGAAAGTCAGGGGAGAAAAGCTGTAAACCCGAAGGTGATATGTAAGAAAATTCCAGAGAGGAAGTGTGGCCTAGAGAAGTAGTAAAGGCCACGGAGCCTCCCTGGCCACCCACACCTCTCCTGGGTTCATTCATTTAATGAACAACTAACTCTGTGCTCACCGTCTGGTCTGTGCCAGGCACAGTGCAGTCATGACATCTGTCCTTAAGCTCAATTCAAACAGGGGACACGGACTTGAAGCCAAACAACATCAGTATGATTATTGATTTAGCACAAATATCTATAAGATATGTCCACCAGTAAAAGGGGTGATTGACTTTACTAGGCATGGTTGGAGAAGACTTGACAGAGAGAGGAACAGCAATGAGCTTTGTTTCGTTTGGTTTTGTTTCGTTTCCTACTCTTCCACTGTGGGCCACCCTGACGCAGCCCCAATGGCCTGCCTGCCTACAGTCCTCTTACCCTCTCCATCTGCTTCTTTCACCTTCTCCCAGCAGCCAGACGAGGTGTCCAACATGGTCCAGCTAATGGGTGCATCCAAACCAGTTCTGTGTGGCTCCAGAGTTCCAGCTCCTGCCGCTATGGCACACTCAGTGTCCGGGGGTCAGAGGGGACTCATCTGGTGGAGAGGAGAAGGAATTTAAACCTCGGGAACAGCAGCTCCATGTGAGGGGACATTCAAGAGCGTGCACTACTGGTCAGAGAGTGAGCAGCACTTCCTGTTAGAAGGAGGGACTCTGCTGTGTGCACAGCCCTCTGAGGAGCTCTGCTGTCAATACAGGGATCCTAATGTCCTTCCAACTTCCAAGTTTCATAACAGCTAGGAAATTACGACTGGCCTCAAGGGGCTTATTAAATCTGTCACTAATTTGTCAGACATCACCTCACACCTCCTCTGTGCCCGGAGCATTCTGAGTACTGGTCATAACAGCAGTAAGCAGGACGGAAGAAGCCCCTGCTCTTAGGAAACTCACATTGAGAGAAGAATAAAATGCTGGATGAACTCTGCTGAGTCGCGATGATTGCCGATCGGTGTGGGCTACACGGGAGCGTCATGCGAGGCCTCCGTGGCCAGCTGGTGTCCGAGCAGTCTCACAGAAGGTGGATTCACATGTGTACACAGCAATCGCACAGTGAGACAGCAACTGGCAAACACTGAACACCGTCGATTAAAACAAGAAAAGGCAATTGCGTTTACTGCTCATATGCTGGACAATATGCACAACATTCCTAGCGTATTATCTGTTTCAATTTTACAAATAAAAAAATGAGAATCAGGAGTTGAGTTGATTTTCTAATGGCATGTGACCTGGATTCGAGCTTGCATTTGTCTGAATCTTCGCCCCATGTTCTGCCTCACTCAGGAGTCTGTGAGTTATTTCCTCCTGGAATGAAGATGGGGAACATGCAGGTAGATTTCTTGATAAAGGTGGTGGAATGTGGCGTCAAAGGATGGTGAGAGTTTGAAAGGGGACAAGAAGGAACCTGAATGGGAATTGAAAGTGCAAGATTTGCTTAAAAGCCAGTTGGTCCAGGCTGAGGGTGGACCCCAGGAAGAGAGGAGGCTATAGTGATCCAGGGAGCTCTGCAGAGGAGTCTGCCCTTCCGTTCACATGTATGGGGAACCACTGGAGGTGCCCCCAAGAAGGAGCTGCTCATCCGAAGGATGGAGAAACCCTTCTGGTGGGTTCTTATGGTCGTCGGCTTCCCTTGTCGGTGCGCTCACACTAGCTCACTTCAGTAGGTCCAGCATCAACCCCTCCCACTTCCACATCAGGGACAGGCACTAGGACATAGCTTTGCACCACAAAACTTCAGATGTGCCAATTCTCAATCGATTCCTTCAGAAACAGCATTGTCCAAGAAGTCGCCTTGCTGGCTGGGTGTAGCGTTCTGGAGGGGCTCTATCTGGCCCAGCCCACTCCTAACAAGGTGCTGGTGGGACCAGGAGGCAGAGGCTAGAAGTACCCATTACAGCAAGCAGCCGGGGAGATGCTATTCATGAGAGAAGAAAGAGCACAACGGAATTCACCTTTGCTCTCAGTTGGAGAGCAGATTACATTCTTTACAGCAAAGCGATGCCCGGAGCCACCTGCAGCGGAGGGAAAGAGGCTGAGTCCAGCTCTTACGGCAGAGCTCAGTGGTGTCACGAGGAACCAATACCTGCCAACGTGGTGCCGTTCAGGGTCGGATTCCCAGAGCATCCTTCAGGCATCGGGGGCCTATTGTGTGATCTGCCCTTTTGTACTTTCAGTATTTCTCCACCTGTGCACTGTACACCCCAGTCCCTGCAAGTTATGTGCGGAAGGCTGCCATCAAAACAAAACTCATCTTTTGGTTATTTTTTTGTTCATTCATAGATGTGGTTTTGCAATGAATTTCAATGCAAAGGTTCAACCTACGAATGGGCTTTGGGAGGAAGTCTGTCAACTTTTAAAATCTTAATTTTTTTTTTTAACTTTTGGGGGAGCAGTCACGACATTTGAAGTTTCTGCTGCCTGCTCTTCTCTTGGAATTGGTCTTTCCCCTTCCGTCCCAGTTCACTTCCCTTCAGCCACCCAGCAAAGGCAGGAGGAGGAGAAATATCTAAGTAATGGCTTGGGACTCTTGCAAAGGTGAAGGCTAATGTCTGCTTTTGCTCTAATTAGAATAAAATGTTTCTCCTGACTCTGGAAAGGAGGGGTGAAAGTGCACCTCCCTTTCTCTGATGAGGGCTATTCTTTTAGGAACTATCTTGTTCACTCATTGAACAATTCATACTTGGGTCGTCTTAGCGGAACCCCCAAAACACACTTGAAAAGAAATGTTAGATAATAACTTCCACTGAAACTCTTTCAGTCATACTTTGCTAAGCATAATTTGTTAAACAGAACAAAATGGATTGAACAAAAAGATAATCCAATTTTTCTTGAATGGAGATTTTGCTTTCCTTATTAATGGCTAAAAATGTGTCGATTCAGATAACCAAAACAATTCTGTTGATGGGATGATTCTGGAAAAACAGCTCTTCCAACAAGAGTGACTTCAAGAAATACAGGGACTCCCCTACCTATCGATCGATCTCGGGGTGTCAGTGTCAAAGTCACCCCCCCTTTGCCTCCTGCCTCTGCTATTTTCACATTTGTTTCAACACATTTAATTGTTCTGTCATTATCTGAATCTTGTTCTGTGGAAATAAGAGTATTCAATGTGCACAACTATTTCTCATTGGAGATCTTTTGTACCTGATTTCAGCCTTTGTTTATAAGTGTAAATTTGACAAAAGTGGAAATGATCTTCATCCCACTTTTTGTTGAACTATTTTGCATATTACTGTCCCTTAGTAGGATCCATGGTAGAAATTTTCTCATCTAGAAGGGTTGATCTTCTAGCTTGGTCTGACTGAATACTCAAACTTCTTCATAGTTTCTTTTATTCCTCTCAAGAATGTGGGCTGGGGTTGTGGCTCAGTGGTAGAGCACTTGCCTAGCATGCGTAAGGCAGTGGGTTTGATCCTTAGCACCACATTAACAAAAATGAATAAAGTTATTAAAAAATAGATGCATAATCTGGGGGTGGTGGTGCATGCCTGTAATCCTAGTGGCTCAGGAGGCTGAGGCAAGAGGATCACAAGTTCAAAGCCAGCCTCAGCTCACTAAATTAGTGAGTCCCTAAGCAACTTAGTGAGACCCTGTCTCAAAAAATAAAAAGGTCTAGAGATGTGGCTCAGGAGTTAGTGCCCCTGGGTTCAATTCCCAGTACCAAAAATAAAATTAAAAAAGATGCATAAGATACCCCCAGTGTTACTAATATCCTCTCTCCTTGACCTTTTGCATGAAAATTATATCCAATGCTGCAAGTGTTCTATTTCAAAATGCTTAGAAATTCCAGGGAGAATGATTTGGTACCTATGTTCTGGAGAAGGTTCAGTTTCATTTCCTTATTGTTTAACTTCTTAATTTGTTTAGAATTTTCCAAAATCGAATGGCAGAGGATACTCATCAGTCTATAGCTCTGATCTTCCCAAGCTATCGTGGGGTTTATCGCCATCTTACCTTGTGTTAATTGCATTTCTTTATACCATCAGTTTCATCCCCTTACTGTGTTCTTGTTCTTTCAGGTCAGCCAAGTAGCCAAAATCAATACCTGTGGATCCTTACGACACGTCATAGTCCCTTCCCTCCACTGCAGCGACTCCACAGAGCCCTTGGCTGCAGTGCCCCTCCCGGTCATTATCCACTTCAGCCGCCTGTTTCTTAGGTTCTGAGTGTGTACTTTTCTCGGAGGAGAGCAGGTTTCCCATTAAAGGGACTAGTGTCCCGAATCAGAGGTCCTTTTCAGAACAGACATAAGAACCCTGAGAAAGCAGCGGTAATAGAATAGCATGTTACTTCTCAAAGGGGAAGGATCCCTCCACAGTGCATTAAGAGGGGGTGAAGACCTACTGGAGAAGCCTCAGGGATGGGGAGAGATCAGTTAGATGCTAGATGCGTTCCTGGTTTGCCTTTGTTACTGGAAGACCCCAGGGAAAATACTTAAAACATTTGTTTTATTTTATTTTATTTTATTTTATTTTATTTTTTAATCTTTATCCCGAAATCTTCACTAGTTCTAGTGAACGTTGCCGTAAGATATCAGTGCAATCATAGTGCATTGAGAATACCATTCGTAAAGAGATGAATTTGGGGCTTACCATCCATAAGCAAGAATGAGGAACTGTGATCCTTCTTTAGGACAGGGATTCCACAGACATTTATCATGAAGTATGAGAACTAAGATCCTGGAAAAGCCTGATATCTAACTTTGACCCAGAAATCTCTAAGAACTCAATCAATTCTCCCAGAAATCTCTAAGAACTCAATCAATTCTCCCAGAAATCTCTAAGAACTCAATCAATTCTCTTGTACTTATAATTAATGAACAGAAAATTCAAAGAAGATACTCCTTTCTACTTTTGTAAATGTTTCTAGAGCACTGAAGAGGGAAAGATCCCAGAGTTTCCAGGAAATCCCATGTCACTGATATCTTGGATTGTCAGTGTTAGGCATTATTAGCTTTTTGTCACTATGACAAAGTACAGGAGAGCATCGACTTTATAGGAAGGACAGATTTAGTTGGCTCACATTTTCAGAGGCTCCAGTCCATGATCGGTTGGCTCTGTATCATGGCAGAGAATGTGTGACAGAGAAGCTGCTTACCTCATGGTTCCCAGGAAGGACAGACAGAGAAAAGAAGGAACTGAGACTAATATCTCCTTCAAGGGTACATCCCCATGACCTAATATCCTTCCACTAAACCCACTTTTTGTTTTTCTTGTACTAGGGACTGATCCCAGGGCCTTGCACATGTTAGGTAAGCCTTCTACCTCTGGCACATGACCCTGTCCTTTTTATTTTATTTTTTTATTTTGAGACAGAGTCTCACTGATTTGCTGAGGCTGACCTTGAACTTGCCATCCTCCTACCTCTGCCTGCTGAGCAGATGGAATTATAGGTGTGTGTCACCATGCCCAGCATGTTCTACCTCTGAAAGTTTCCACCACTTCCCAATAGTGCACAGACTGGCCGTCGAGCGTTCAATTCCTGGGCCTTTGGGGATATTCAAGATCCAGACTATAGTAGGCATTTACTGTGCTTCAGATTTCATGATTTTAAAGTTCAGTCTGGTTTCTTGTGACTTCTCCAGTGTGGTTTATAATATATGCAATTTGGCACACTTGATTTACCATAAAGGACAATGTCCACTGTGCTGCATCTTATGTCTATAAATGGTCACTTCACTCTGATTTCTTCAAAAATCAAATAGTTGGGTGACTAATTACTTCTGTATTTAGAAAAATCACAGTGGCGGCTGCAATTTTAGCCTGAAATGAGTTGACTGGTAGATAATTTTGAAGCATGTGTATACTATTGGCTAAGTCAAATTCTGATGAAATTAAAGGGCCTCCTGTGAATCCTGAAGGCGATTAATTGGAAACACAAAGGCAAAACAGGCCACTGAGGGACCAGAGGACAGCCAGGAAGGAAGAAAGGCATCGTTTGTGCCACTCACAGGCACATCACTGTCTCCTCCTTTTGGTGGACACCAACCAGTTTAAGTTCAGCTCCTCTCTAATCATTCTTGCTGTTTTAATGAATGTGAATTACCACATCTCCTAAGATTTCAGTGAGGAAGACATTCCAAGGAGTCTTTCCTGGCTTCCTTTCAGTACACAGGAATTATAATGAAGAAATTAAAGCATTCTTCATGGACGAGAGCACCAGAGTCCCGAAAGCTTTTTGACTTGTCCTCTTGGCAACAGCATTAACTAAGTTTTGGATTTACATTTAATATTTTGGATTTGCTGTTTCGTGATATAGTAAGTTCCTGAAATAATGATGTCCTTAAACTGAATACAAACCCTCATCTTTGTATCAGTAACTTAAGACAGTCTTCTAGCAATACTCAGGTCCTATGATGCTTTTATTCACATTTAAGAAAAACTGAAAGGGACTTTATATAAAACATTGAGGGAGTACCTACTATGTGCCTGGGATTGTGACTGCCAAGTGTGTAACCGAACAGGACAGACACACCTATTTTTATAAAGCCTGTCTTATAATGGGAAATGCAGAAATAGAAACAGGCAAATCCGTAACTCTGACACAACCTGTGGGGAATAAGGGTAGGGTCCACGGGGATAACCAAGGAGGGCGCCACCCCTCTGGATGTGGGGCTTGTGGAGGCTTCCTGTGGGAGGTGAAGGTGAGCTGGGTCTTCAAGATTGACCAGGAGGAGAGTGCTCTGCAGAGAGCACCTTCAAAGGTTCAGGAGTTCAGCAGAAACGCCAAGCGTGACTGGGTGGGACTGAGAGACAGTGGTGGGATGCTCACGGTGGAGTGGGGGACATGAGAGTAGACAGGAAGCACGCATGAAAACCTATGTATGGGACAGGTCAGGGAGCCTGGAATGATCCTGGTGCAAGGAGATGACATTGAAAAGGCCAGAATGGCATCATTAGATTTGTTTTGGGAAGATCAGTCAGTTCATTCATCAACATGGAGCAAGAACCTGAATTTCCAGGATCTTAAGTTATTGGTAACAAAACATAGGCCTAGGTTTCTATTTAGATTGGATATGATAGGACCTCTTGTTTTAGCAGACTAGATTCCTTGGTGACCTGCTTGCCAAAAACAACTCAAGCTCTCCCACATTGTTCTACCTCTGATGTCCTGGCAAGGCCTGAGGCCCTCCAGGGCGGCAAGCTCCGTGCAAGCAAGAGCTTGGAAGGCAGGGGAGCCGGCAGGCCTCCTTTCACGCCGCAGGGATCCCAGCCTCGGGATTTTTTCTTTTTTTTTTTTTGGCTGACCTGTCCCTGAAGGGCATGGAAAGTGTGAGAGAGCCAAGGGCCTGCTAAATATGGGGGCCCTGAAAGAGACTTCATGCAAAAATGGAACCCCAAAGCCCTGTACCCTTAGGATGAGATAAAACGAAAACTAGACCTTGGGCTGCCTGCCTCTGCGCCCTCACCAGGGAGAGGGAACTCACTCACCCCAAGTGAGGAGCAGCTTGAAGGAGAAATCTCTCCTCAGCCCTGGCACGGTCCCCAGGTGGGTTTCCGGGAAGTGGAAGAAGCAAATGCAAACCCTGTTTGGAGGGACCATCTCCAACTTGGTTCTCAAATAATGACTATGCCGAGGATGGTGAGCACGCAGCCCAAGTCCAACACAGAAAACAAAGCAGGAAAGTCTCATCAGAATAGCAGGTGGTGGTATCAAGCTCAAAAGCCTTTAGATATTGGATAGTGTTAGAGAACAGAAAAGAAGCATATTTAGGGTGTTTATAGACATACTGGATTTAGAGATGATGGAGAAGGCAAATGAAGAATGACCGAGAGAAAAAAAATTTCCCACTTTCTAGAAATGGAAAATGATTTTTTTTTTAATAAAAAAGCCTCAATGAATATGTTCAACAATATTCTTAATGGTCTAAAGAAAGTACATTGGAAGACTTAGCTGAAGAAGCTGTGTAGAATCAAGTGCCAAGAGACAGAAATGAAAAACAGGAAAGAGCTTACAAGAGTGGAATGCAAAGTCAGAATGCAGCCCTGTGCCTGGTCAGAGTTCCCAGGATCTCGGAGAACGAGCCAGTTAGAAATATTTAAGGAAATGGTGCAGAAACGTCCCAGGCTTGATAAAAGATGCCCATATTTAAAACATGGAAGGCCAGTGAATTCACATATGAGGGAATAAAAGAAACCTGACTTCTTAACTCATTCTCAAAAAATTTGCACAATCAAAAATAAAGATATTTTATATTCAGTAAGAAGAGCTTATTGCTATAAATTTCATCTGCTTCACCACCATGAATTTGTATTTATAGAGATTTCTCAGTATTACTATAGTAATTATAACTAATTTTCTAATCAGAAGATCATCTTGGGTAAAACTTTGAGTCTATTCATTTATTCACCCATACGTAGTCTTTTTATTTTATATTGTGCCTAAGTTTTAGCTATATGACCATATGGTGATAAATGCAGGATCTGGGACTCTTAGAACAAAAGTTCTTTATTCTTTAAAATTTTAAAAACTTTTTATTTGGTACCAGGGATTGAAACCAGGGGGGTTTTACCAATGAGCCACATCCCCAGCCCTTTAAAAAATTTTTATTTTGAGACAGGGTCTCACTTAGTTGCTAAGGGTTTCACTAAGTTGCGGAGGCTGGCTTTGAACTCCTTATTCTCCTACTTCAGACTCCAGAGCTGCTGGGGTTATACGTGAGTGCCAACATGCTGGGCTCTTTACTCTTTCTAAATGAGGAAATAAAGACCTATTGAAAAGGAGTATTGCTCTCTGGTCTTATGGAGCCATTTAATAACTTCAGTCTCCCTGCCTCCTGAGTTCCCAGTAAGAAACCATTCAGAGGGCTAGTTGCTGGGTGGTGCCATTTCCTCTGAGTCTGATGAAGGGAAGTTTAAACCACACTGATAAAACTCACAAGACAGGTAACTATTCTTTTCTGAAACAGTGTTGGTAAAACTTAAGTAAAATTGGAGTTTTTTTTTTTTTTTTTTAAATAGGGATTTCAAGGGCACAGTAGGTAAAATGTTGCTTTATGGCTCAGAGTCACAAATTGCATTTTAATGATCTAATGATCAGTGACATCAAGTGTAGAGATTGCCACTGCAATTTGCAGCAACTCCTTTCCTAAGACCACTGAGAAGAGAAAGAAGGCCCTTTCTCTTTCAAGGGCAAAAATGCTTTGATACATTTTGATCTTGTGGACTATAGTCTACCTCCAAATTATATCTATATTCTAAATTGAATAGTTGCATATTCAATGCAATTGATAACATGCCAGAATAATTTCTACTTTCTTGCGGTACCTGACCTCATCATTATAATTTTTTCAGGTTTAAAAAATTTTTATTTGCATATTTAAAAAATCATGCATTCCAATAACTAAAATCATTTGAATAACAACAAAAAATATTGTGCTCTGGTTAAACTGCGTTTTGCAGGCTGCAGGACACCCTGGACCAGCATGGATTTTTCTCTAGGTGTCACCAGCCTGGTTCCCGGCTCCTTCTCGACCAACACACAGGTTCTCTCCCTTCCCTGCCAGGCAGGCAGATGGTTCAGGCAGGCGCGGACTTGGTTGTCAGTGGTTCTGAATTCATCGATGGGAAAAGGGTAGCACAGTCATTGAAACTGGAGCCAACCTCTTTGCATCTTACAAAGTTAAGCAGCTACAGGAAGTAAAATAAGGCCAAGCTGTGGGGCGTGTATTGGCGCATGTCTCATTTCCGTTTTCCTGCTGCTTCTCCTGATGGATCGTTTCTTCCAAAGGAGAGGATTTTTCTCTTGTGCTTCTGTCGTCTTCCTTTCAACTCCTGAAACTTCTCGATCTGGGTCACATAGGGCTTGTGAGACATGGTTGTGGTCTGCCCAGAGGCCGAGGCCTGCCCTGGCCTTGTGATCAATGGAAACCTCAATACCACTATTTCCTCGACCTCCTGCCTTGTATTGCCTCGATCATCATTCCAATAACAATGCCTCCCGACTTTCTAATAATAGAACTAGCATTCTTGTTTTCAGAAACTTCTAGGCTGTTCTAATTTGCTATTATGTGAAATATCTTCATGGCTTCACTTAGGTGAATGGCCAAAATGTAAAAGAAAAGGGAATGTCCTTATACTGTAAGACAAATTATCCTGCAAGGGGGAAATTTATAAAAGTCCAGAAGGGAGTATGTACCATGATTCTGGGTCCAGATATGGAAGGAAAACTCACATATGATCTTGTGAGTGTCAAGTCATTTTTACACAGTTATGCAGCTACTCACACCAACACCTGGGACCTGGCAGTAACTCAGTGAGCATGATGGACGCTCCTATACCCATTTGTCCCCATCGCATCCATGTTTCTGCTAGAACCAAGGCAGCAAAGTGACCTTGCACACTCACCAAGGGAATGAGAGGGCTGGCAGTGCAGGAGGGTCACTGAGCTCAATACCCCGCCCTGGAGTCCAGCTGGTGGCATGCAGTTCTCCCACATGCCTCTAGATGGCAGTGGTACTCTTTCTAAAATGCTTCCCCCCGTCTCTCTCTTTTAAATCTCTCTCCTGGATAGTTCTCAGCGCGCTGTGTGAAGATTTAAACAACGCTTTGATGCTGTGGGGTGCTGGTGCTCACAAATCAGGTCTATCCTTTTTTTTTTTTTTTTTTTTTTAAAAGATAATATACTGCTTTTTCAAAGTCAATTAACACTTAGGGCAAATGAAATAGGGGAAAGCAAAAGGTCACTTTCTAAAGGGTTGCCTCGGAACCTTTTGGTATTATTCAGGTGTCATCCAGGAATTGCAAATCACTCGGAAAAGAAAGGAAATAATAATTAGTTCATTTTGTTTCTTGATAACTCCCAATAAAATGGCTTAATATGGCTTTTCTGCTTTATTTCCTAGCAATACCCGTGTGCACAGAGTGCTTGTTGGCAATTTCTATTTCTTGCCGTCTTGTAGGCAATTGAGATGCTTTGGAACAATTTATGCATCAGGAGAGGGCTGATGGAGAGACTCACTAAAATATCTGGATTGCAATGTGGTTGAATATGCTTTATAAAAGAGAAATGTCCAGAGTGTGGCATAAGATAGGGAAGAGTGATAGACAGTATGACAAAAAGTACAGACTCTCTTTTACAATATAATCGGCTTCAGTTGCAACCCCAGCCAGAACAATGCTAAGTGAGCCAAAGCTCAAAGGTGGTCCTGAAAAGAAGCCCAAGCACAGACTCCTCTGTCCGTATTCTGACCTCTGATGAACTTTGACCTCACTGCTTGAGTGTTGAGGGAGTTTACCAGAGAAATGTCTCCGAGTATCACAGCACAACATTTTCATAATTTCCTTGAATTCCATTTAGAAAACACGCTCGGACAGCAGAAAACAATAAGCAGATATTAAAGAAGTAACCAAACCCATTGCAAATGAGATTATTAACAAACCGCCTTTTCCTGCAGGCTGTGTGCTGGTTTGCACAGGTCGGTGGGGAACTGGGCCTTGCTGGCAACTGTCCCATTGTGCCTTGGGGTTCAGGCTGCAGTCATAGCAGTTTTCTGTCTTTGTATTTTAATGGAGAAAGACCTTCACTTGGTTCAGAAGCCTTTTCCTTCTCGAATAAGGAGTTTCTGTTTGCAAGCACATGAATAGAAAAAGACCTGCTTCAGAAACTCTGGGAGATTATTGTATGCCTCGCTATGAAAATAAGGTTTTCAAAGAGCAGAAGGGATGGCATAAGTACATAATGAGGGAATTCTTGCAAGCTAAATTATTATTCGGGATTTTTGAACTGGTCTTTTAAAAAAGGAAATAATAATAATTACAGTCGTGCAAACACTGCCCCTGGTGGGAGACAACAGCAGCTTTGGGGGAAATATTACTGGGTGCCCGGGCTCCGTTCTCCTCTCACGTTGCAGCCTGAAACATTAGAAGCCCAGGAAAAGACCTGCACACACCCGGTGGGCAAGGCCTCCGGGCTGGGATTAGGGGCATGCTTCCGACCACGGAGGAGTGGACGGACATGGTCATGTGCTCCTTGTCACCTCTCTGGGTCAGAGTGAGGTTCGGGGCTGCGGGTGAATGAATGTGGAGCTAGCAAAGGGTTGATTCAGACTGTGCTGCCTCATATTAGAAACGCATCTGGAGTGCGGGTGACATCCAGACTGACACAGGTCACTGATGGCAATGGAATAATTGAACTGAGTGGGGGCGCGGAGGCAAGGGTGAGCTCGAGGGTGACTGTACGCACAGGTCGAGGTCTCGCTCTGCAGGGCTAGTATTCCCTGGGGTTCTTCTGCTTCCCCAAGCCACCGCCTTTAGCCTTCTCCACCAATTCTTTTCGTATCTAATGGGACCAACTTGATTCCCAATTTTCTACACTGTTAATAGTGACAAATAACTCCGTTTGCATTCAGTCGAAGATTTTAGTTGCATTTTGGGAGAGAAGATTAAAATTCGAAGCTGGTAGGAGGCCTGAGGAAGGTACAGTAGAATCCCCGTCCACCGTGGGGACCAGTGATTTTCCCACCATCCTCAGACCCTGACCAGTGAAGCGGCAGCTGATCTGAGGCCAGCACTCAGTATGCTCTTGACCTGTTCCTGGACTGACTGCTTGCTCCCTCTCCCTCTCTGCTGTCACAAGGAACTTCTGCGTCTGTCTTCTTCTCTGCTCCCGCTTGGGCACATTCACTCCATGTGACACAAGATTGTCACCAGAATCAGCCTGGGCCTCCCCTTGTCAAAAGGCCCATCAGCATCTGCCCGCCGTCTTCCCGAGCGATGCAGCCTCTGGCAGGTGTTACAAGCTAAAATTGAGTTTTGTGGCAGCTGCTTCTGGAACCTTGGAGACAGCCCTGTTCGCGGGGATGGAGGGACACACGCAGAGGCTGCTGGTCACCATGGTGTGCCCCTGCCCACTCCCAACCCCCGGAGGGTGTGGCAGCTTACAAGGAAAAGTTGTTTTCTCTTACATGAAGAAAGTTTCTTTTTCCCTTGCTTGTTTACCCATGTTCACCATTTGAAAATAATGCAGATCTTCATTAGGGGTAAACTTACACAACGTCACTCCTACTTGCAAGTTTCTGTAGGTGCCAACACACCTTGGCAAGCCCTCAGACAACAGTCACCTAGCAACCGTTTCTTCATACATTAAACGCTTCCAGACTCACATTTCCCTCCACGAGAGCTGTATATTTTACCTTTTATTTCCCTCTTGCCACCTAAGGAAAGAGCAATCAGAAAAGAGAATCTATATTCGATTTAATCATAAAATATCAGTTTAAAATAATGGATTTGGAATGTACAAATGTCTTCCAGAAGTTTGCTGATCCATTTGTGACTTTTCGGTTTTGTGGCCAGGTGTTCATTGGGATTGGGTTCCAGTGCAAGGAACAGAAATACCAAAATACAGTGAGTTCAACCCAGAAATGAATGTGTGCCCCACGGTCCTGGGCTGCTGCGGCGGCTCTGGGGCCACTGAGGAGCCATGGTTGTCCGACTCGATGGGCTTACCACCTTCAGCACCAGCGTCTGTTTTGGTGTGAGATGGCTGTTGGAGGTGCGGGTTTTGGAGCCTCATTTCAGGCACCAGGAAGAAGGAAAGAGAAGTAAAAGCCATGCTTCCTTATTCTATGGTGATTTCCCACAAATTTTGCCCTTTGCTGTATTCCATGGGCCAGAATTGAGTCCCATGGCCACCACTTGCTTCAGAGCAGTCTTTACTTTGTGCCTTCGTGTGATCAATTAATCTTCAGGGTTTTCTTCACTAAGAAAAGGGTGGACATTGGCGGTTACCTAATAGCGCCTCCTGCGGGTCAAATATTAAAGTTCAGGCAAGCTGCAGAATTTGTATTTCATCATGAACTTGTTTCTCTTCCTGAAGAACAGCTGCTTTCTTTTCTTCTTTTGAGAGTAACAGATGACTTAACAGGGATGAGAATGCAAACAGGATCTGAGTTGTGCTGTTGAGGAGGTTTAAAAGTGTTCAGGAGGGCTACACAGAGTCTTAAGGCCCATAAACAATATCGGAACAAGATTGTGCCATTTGTTACCCTGAGGAATTTGGAGGAAGGCCCATCTTGGTGCCCATCCAAGGGTGTTTTCATTAAATGTTCTATTAAAAGAATGTCCCATGAGCCGTGTGTCCCAGCATGGAGGCCAGGTGCAGAGTGCTGATCATTAAATTAAACTCATTTCAACAGGAATGTGTGCCGAGGAGCATCTGGGGTTGATGTGAATGCTTGGCGACCTCATGGTTAATAGTTATACTCAGGTTTAAAGACAGGCGCCTGTCAATCTTGCTCCAGGATGTGCTTCTGGGCCTTTCTAGCTGCCTATTTCTGGTGTCAGCATGATCAGGCCTTCGTTGGTTGAATACTTGCTGCTGGTTCAGTCAGGGCAATTTAGAGGTAAGTGGTAAGAGGATGCATCTTCTTCACCCTGGAGATGCTGGTTTATTGATCTGGGGTGGCTCCAGATGGTGGCATTTCGCAGTTTCTCCAGAGGATTCTTGCACTCAGTGAGGTTTGAGGACCTGTGGGTTTAAATGCCTCCAAGTTAGACTCCTAAGAACCCATGAACCATCTCTTAGAGAGCATCATCAAGTTAATATTAATGCCATGAATAACTTTCCAATATTTGAAAGGTGGCTCAGTCCACACATTTAGTAATTTATAGTATCATGTTTATATTTTTGAAAATTCAGTAGTAGCTTTAAGATTTGGAGTCACATGTATGTGTGTTCCAAACCCTATTCAATCAATGGATAGTTGTGTAATTGGAACCAGTTGCCTAATCTTTTATGTTTTGGTTTCCTTATTTGAAAAACGGGATAAAATAATATCTTTCAGGTTTATGTGATGATTAAGTGAATGATTCGGATAAAATTCGCTTAGTGACATAGTGATTATGCCTGAATAATCCTAGTGCTAATAAAATATTTTTATTCGCAGTTATATTTTTATAGCATGTCTTTAAGATTGACAGACCAGATGTCATGAGTACTGATGAGAGCAGTCGTAAGCTCAAGACCTCACTCCAGGTGGTCGTGGGGACTCCCCGGTGTGGGAAGCCCGGCTGCTCAACGCCCCATGAGAAAGCGGGATGTGTAGGTAAATGCAGGGCATGGGATGGCAGGTCCTGTGCAGAGAAGGGACGGGGTGGAGAGAGAAGGCGGGGGTTTGAACCAGGGGTGGCATATCAACCCCCAAGTCCATTTCTCCACGTTCCATCTTGTTGCGTCCTGGGATAGTTCTAAACCTCTGGCAGTTAATGTGATCAGATGACTTAGTTCTTTCAGTTGGAATGTGAGTGGAAATGACCTGTGTCTCTTCTGGGTCTGGACCTTAATTTACAGGGGTACACTCCAATTCCTACCAGATGGAACCTGCGTGACCATGCAGAAAAGAATGTCCTGAGGAATGGTGGAGCCACAAGAAGGAAGAATTCTGTGTCCCGAGCAGCAGTCCTGACGAGAGCCGTCCTGGGTCTTTGTGCAAGGGCTGCAGGAACTTTGCTGTTGCAGCATATGCTTCATATGATGCATTCTATTATAAATCCTCAATGAGCAGGCTTTTCTATAGACACTGATTCTGCCGCTCAGGAGTTCTCAAAGTGAGTTTCCCTGGGGCGGCAGCAGGAGCGCCTGTGAATCTGGTAGAGTCCAAATTGCAGGCCCCACCCAAGCCCTTCAGAAACTTGGAGGTGGAGCTTGGTAGGCAATGGGGTAGGAAACTCTGGGTCATGATGAAGCAGATTTAAGTTTGAGAAACACAATTGTGAGGGGAAGGGAGGTTAGATGGACTAGGAGAGTTAGCAAAAGAGGCCAGTACTGCTTGAAGAGAACGCCATTGGACTTGAATCCTGGCTCTGCACTTGGGCTTTGGGTGGCTTTGGGAAAACAGCTTCTTTGTACCTTGATTTCTTTTCGTGAGGATTGGGAATAATAATTATGCAACAATCCTAGGATTGTCATGACCATCAGATGAATTGACATGTAGAATGCATTTAGAGAGGTGCCTGGCACTTAATTTGCTGCCTGTAGTTACTGCATGAAGTCGTAGTGAAGAGAGGGGAACTGACCTGCCAAAAAAAAGGTGTAGAAGCAGGCCCGTCACTGGGCGCTGATGACAGGTGGATAAAATTTCACAATTCACACTACT